>NW_026693589.1:0-215248 GCF_021218885.2 Marmota monax
TTTCCCTTTTCTAATTGTGTGTGCGTGCATGCTGGAGATCAAACCCAGGGCTTCATACAGGGAAAGAAAGTGCTTTATCACTTAGCCTCATCTTCAGCCCTATATGTTTATTTTAATTGGTTAATAATGAAGTAATGAAGGTCTGCTAGCAATACATTTTCTGCTCTTGTTTATCTAGGAAATTTTAAATTTTGCTCTCATTTTAGAAATATATAATTTTGATAGTTATAAGATTCTTGGGTACTAGTGTTTTGTTTTGTTTATGGGGGGACTGTTTTTTGCCCTTTAAGCACTCTGGATAAATCTTCCACATGGTCCTTTGGCCTCCACTGTTTCTAGTACTGTAAGCTAGATCCCTTTTCTAGATATTGTTGTAATAATTGAATAGAAATTTCTCACTAGCATCATTTGGTTCTTTCATAAAAAATATGAGCTTATGCTATGTCATGGTGAAGCCATCTGCCATCAACTGGTTGCTCTCCTGTTAACAGTAGAACTATTACGGCAGCACTGTCCATCTTACTTGTTCTTTGCATGTATTTTTATGACTGTGGCTTAAAATAGATTTTTGTAAAATAAGGGGTACATTTTGTAGGATAAGCTGTTTTTCTAGACAGCTCAGGACTACTTAATGTATGACTAAACAGTGAAATCTGGTTCCCAAATTGCACTGTTCCAAAACCTAGTAGAATGAACTGAAAATAAATACATGAATAAAACTTGCAGAGTGCATGCAACTGAAATGGTAATCTTTGAAAAGTAGTAGCCTCTTGTTTATTTTTAGAAACAGCTACTTTCACCATGATTTTTAAAAAATTTTTTTAGCATAAATTTGGGACTATGTGTAAGGTTGGCATTTTTATAACCTAATTCTTTAACACTCAGAATGAATAAAACTGATGTTATTATAGAAAATTTACATATTAGAGACAAAAAATTTGTTTCTGTTATAAATTATTGGAAAGTAGATATTAGTAGGTATTAGCTATATGACTACAATTGAATTAATTTTAATTAAATGTGACTTTAATTTTTGATTTACATTAGCTATATAAATTTGTACTCAGATTCTTTCTACATGCTACTATGTTTTCATTAGTACTTTTAAGTCTTGGCATTAAGTTGGTATTAAATTAGTATTTTTTGGTAATTGAGTTTAAAATGTATGATTTTGTTAAGATGCAAAAGTAAAATATGTAAGGATTTTAAAAGACTGAATTTAAAATTGAATCTATTTAAATTGATTGTGTCTAATTGTTATAGTCATCATCTTTTTTACAAGGGAAAAACTGTTTTCAACTTTTACTTATTTGTGACCTGGAGAATGGATCTGATTATATAATTCCTTACATTAAAAGGGGTCAATTGAGGGACATAATTATGTATATGGAGCTAGGAGGTATGCAGTTTTAAATATCATAGTCTCCTAAACATAATGTGTACAAAACTCCCCTTTATCTAATTTGCAGAGTTTATTATATTGAAACATTGTTGTTAATCAAATGCAAGTTTAGGTAAAGAGAATCATAATACTTGTATTTAAGATTTAACATAATCTCTTTTGATTTTAGGTAGCTCTCAATGTACCTAGTAGACCTCCTGATGCTGTACTTAGAGATACCACCTCACTTAATCAGGTAAGGTTATTTTTGAAAAGTGATAAATCCACCTGACTGATGACAATTTTTTGTTTATAACTCTGATACCCTGTGCTTCTCTGCATCTAGAAGTGTTGCCTATGTCTTCAACATGATAAAGGTATGTTTTCTGTGGTTGGAATTCATTCTTTATAAATTTTAGTTGTTGATTTTTTTCTATACTAGATAAAAAAAAAAAGTTTTTTTCATTAGTCAACTCAAATACCATTGTGCTTTGTGGCAATGCAGTACTTGCCTGAAAGAGACTGGTTACCTTAATAGTGAAAAATTTCATGAAAACCTTAGAGGGCAGGATAAATGAGTTAAGAAAGGCAGGTATTAGTCAACCTTACCTTTTTGGGAAAGAAATCTGTGCCACATTGCTTGGAAGCATATGATTTCATGCTAACTTTGAGTGACAGGCAAAAAACAAAGCATTGTATGGTAGATGATTTAATTTTTTATATTTGGCGTAACCAATTTGTTTTCTGATTGGGGAGGTAAAGTACCCTATCAGTTCACAAATTCTGGAGGCCTGATAAGATTTATTTAAGAAACAAAAGTTAACCATAAAGATAAGAAAATCAAGTTTTCTTTTTGAGACCTCAAGATTCTTTTTTAATGTGATCACAAGAATAACAGTGTAGTTATTGAACAAAATTCTTAAACCTCTAGAGTTATACTGTGTGTTAGTGTGTAATAGCAGCAAATTATTTGTAATATTCATTTATTTTTTGTTGGTTTTGATGTGTTGATTTGAAAACTTTTGCAGGATTTGTTTCCTACCTGATATTTTCAAAAAGAACTAAGATTGGTATATCTGAATTATGTTTTTTTCTGCACTAAATAAAAGAAAGAAAACTACTTTATCCTTAGATTGTTTTTCTCCCCCTTTAAGTGTTTTCCATCTTTTACCGTAAACTTTATGTAAACATTCAGGCATGTTTACATAAAGTTTAACAGAAAAATTAATTTGTTAGGGTATTATAAAACAAAAATGATTCATGGTTTTATGGTTCAGAAAACCCAACACATGCTTTGTTATTATTCTTGGGTTATACTGAAATAAAAATGTTATCTTCTGTAGATAAAAGTTGGATAATTTCTTAGGTTTGAATTTCTAAACAGTTACTAGAGGGTTTTCTATCATTTTCTCTTTTTCAGATGATGAACTTTTTATTAGCTTTTAGCAAGATTTAATATTTTGCTTTCTGATAAAGGATAGTTTCTAAGTTCTTAATTTTTTGTATAAATAATGAGCACTCATTTGACAGTGCTTCTGAACCATTTTGTGTCATATAAATTTTCATAAATCAGTTTGCAACAAACTTTGCATAAATTTCAGAGAATTTGTGGACCATCCGAAACTGTATCTGTTCTGTAGGAAACACAAATCAAGTAGAAGAAATGTCACTTATTGTTATGGAGTGGAAAGGACATTTGGATACTCCAGAAGTAGATGTCAATAGTAGCTAGGGCAGCTGTCTCAAGCAATGAATGGTTAAATTCAGTACTTTGATTTGTAGAGAAAGTGTTACATTCAGAGAAGGGATACTCATTAGGGAGTGATATACACAAGGGTTTAGTAGTAACCATGAGACCTTGCTGAACTAGGATGTAGGCCTCACAGTTTGTCAAAAAAGGGTTTGAAAAGTAATGATAGAGTGTAGGAGGGGAGGAAAACATGATGTGTGTTTAAGGACTAAATTGGAGCATTTATCGGAGGGTAGTAGAAGATGATTGTGGATAGGCAAATCTTTGAGGAGGAGGAAACAAAAAAAAATTATGCCATTACAGCAAACTTTGTGTTAAGTATTTTTTAATCAAATAACTTTTTAGTTGTTTCTTAGTAAAGAAACTGACATCCATATTACGTCCGGAATATTCTATTTATAATGCCTTAAATAGAGATTCTGCAAACTGATATGGTAATACAGGTGAATTTATAGATTTTTATAATAAACAAAATTTAACTATAGTAGTCGAGAAAGACCAAACAATAAAGAGATAAGACTTTGCATTTGAGATTTAGAAAAAATATAATTTTCCCAGATACAAACCTGATATTATTTATTATAACCTAACACTTGAGTTATTATTATTAAATGAAGTTAGTTTTTGGAACTACCCATTCTCAGTATTTAAAAGAAAAGAAGTATTGTACATCTTCTGGTCATATAATCTCAAAGAAGTGAATTTACTGCCATGTTCAGCTCCAGAAGACTCCTTTAAACTTTTAGGCTCTATGGCACCATTACCTTCCTGTCACAACATGTTACCTCCACTTGAATGATCCTGGGAAGGTGAAAATTTACAAATTAATCATTGAGAAGCAGAAATAAATCATTGAGAAATCCTAAAATAAAGCAGAGCTAAATTACCATATGTATTACAGCTACTATCTGCTTTTTTTTTTTTTTTTTTTTAACAATGGGATTTATTATTTCCCAGGACTCTTTGGGTTGACTGAGTGATCCTTCTGCTACAAATAGTAGTTTAGAGATGGCAAGGCTGAAAGCCTCCAAAATGGCTTCTTTTATAAGTCTAGGGCCTGTGCTTCTAGCTTTTGGCTGGGATGCCTTGAATTTTCTCCACTTAGCTTTCTTCATGTAGTGTCTCATCTTTTAGGGCCTTTCTGTATGGTCTTCAAGGGACCACTGTTTCATCCCTGGAGTTCTTTTCCTTGTAGTTCCTCCTCGTTAGTATACACAAAATCTAGCTCCCCAGCATTCTGATCTATATTTCTTTAATTCAGTGACAGCATTTTGCGATTTGGGTTTCTTTCTTGTGTTGTAATCTGGGAAGAACTATGAGGAGAAATCTGTGAAGATTGTAGAACACCTATGTGTATGTGATGTATATACATGTATATATTTGCTCTACAATGTATGTATGTGTGTGTGTGTGTTTTGGTCAAGAATCATAGTACTGCTGCATTTATTGCCCCTTTTTTAAAGAAAATAATTTTCTAGTTGTTTATAATGGAAGACTTAAGTCTATTCCAGGTACTCATTATAACAGTGAAAATCAAAAGTCCTATATATATTTCTTCCTGTCCTGAATGCTTCATTTTCTTATTTAATCTATTAGTTTTTCTATTGCTGTTCTTTGCCTTCCACTTGTTTTTTGTATAAGAAAGAACTTATTTTTACTTTTTTTCTCCCTTTTTATTATCCCCATTTTTAAGAGTGCATTTTTACTTTTTCAGTGCATTTAAAATTTATATATTGTTTGCATCATTTTCTATCTTTGTCTTCATCTTAATTTATGGTTCAATATGATAGTCATTTGTCTATGCTGCTAAGTTATTTTTGGGTTGGATGAAGCTCCTCCTATGGGAGGTTTTTTAATGACACTTGGTTGGGTACGAAATCTCATTTCTTACGCATTCTGCTGCATTTCTGCCTTGCTATGAATATTTTTTTTGAGAAGTCTGGTGCCAGTCTGCAAGTTAGAAGATATTTGGTTTTTTGAGGTCCTCAATATTTTCTTTATCTTTAAAGTTTGAAGGTTTCATTGCTCACTGAATATATATATTAGATCTTTTAAAGGATTGTAATTTTAAATATTAGCTTTCTTTCAGTTTTTTCTTTCTTCAGCTACTCCAGGTATATGTTAGATCTTTTTCTTTCAGTCATTTTCTCTTTTCCTTTTAATTCCTTCTTGTTCTCCTTTTCATTTTCATGGTTCTGTCACTCCCTTTCTTCCACCCTTATCACATTTTTATTTGAATATCTTCTCCTTTGGGTACCTTGTAATTTAGAATTCATTTTAAATATGATTTTTTCTTCTGTTTTTGTAATTATATAAGGAGGACATATTTATTGTGAATTATTGATTTTATAATTACTGCTGCTGGTATTCACATTATTACGCAATGAAAATCTTTTAATATACAGTGCTCTTCACACTGAGCTGGTGAACAGATAGTGCAATGCAATTTATTATTTTTATTTTTCTATTTTTTTGTTTTCTTGATTTCCATTTTTTATTCTAATTTGTTATATATATTAGTAGAATGCATTACAATTCATATTACACATATAAAGCACAATTTTTCATATCTCTGGTTGTATACGTATACTTTCAAAAATGATATCCATCTTATTCCACCATCATTTCTAACCTCATGCCCCCTCCTTTACCCTCCCACCCCTCTGCCCTATCAAGAGTTCCTCTATTCCTTCCATGCTCCCTCTCCCTACCCCACTATGAATCAGCCTCCTTATATCAGAGAAAACACATGGCTTTTTTGGGGGGCGGGGGGGTTGGCTAATTTTGCTTAGCATTATCTTCTCCAAATCCATCCATTTGCCTGCAAATGCCATGATTTTATTTTCTTTTATTGCTGAGTAATATTCCATTGTATATGTATGTCACATTTTTTTTTTTTTTTTATCCATTCATCTACTGAAGGGTATCTAGGTTGGCTTCACAATTTAGCTATTGTGAGTTGTGGTGCTATAAACATTGATGTGGCTATGTCCCTGTAGAATGCTGTTTTTAAGTCCTTTGGGTATAGATGGAGGAGAAGGACAGCAGAGTCAAATGGTGGTTGCATTCCCAGTTTTCCAAAGAATCTCCATACTGCTTTCCATATTGGCAGCACCAAGTTGCAGTCCCACCAGCAGTGTATAAGTGTGCCTTTTCCCCCACATCCTTGCCAATACTTATTGTTGTTTGTATTCTTAATAGCTGCCACTCTGATTGGAGAGAGATGAAATATTAGAGTAGTTTTGATTTGCATTTCTCTAATTGCTAGAGACGTTGAACATTTTTTCATATATTTATTGATCTCATCTTCTGAGAAGTGTCTGTTCAGGTTCTTGGCCCATTTATTGATTGGGTTATTTGTCTTTTGGTATTTAGCTTTTTGAATTCTTTATATACCCTAGAGATTAGTCCTCTGATGTGTTAGAGGTAAAAATTCGCTCCAAAGATGTAGGCTCTTTATTCACTTCACAGATAGTTTCTTTTGCTGAGAAGAAACTTTTTAGTTTAAATCCATCCCATTTATTAGTTCTTGTGCTATAGGAGTCTTATTAAGGAAGTTGGGACCTAATCTGACATGATGGAGATCAGGGCCTACTTTTTCTTCTATTAGATGCAGGGTCTCTGGTTTTATTCCTAGGTCCTTGATCCACTTTGAGTTGAGTTTTGTGCATGGTGAGAGATAGGGGTTTAATTTCATTTTGTTGCATATGGATTTCCAGTTTTCCCAGAACCATTTGTTGAAGAGGCTATCTTTTCTCCAATGTATGTTTTTGGTGCCTTTGTCTAAGATGAGATAATTGTAATTTTGTGGGTTAGTCTCTGTATTCTTTATTCTGTACCATTGGCCTACCAGTCTGTTTTGGTGCCAGTACCATGCTGTTTTTGTTACTATTGCTCTGTAGTATAGTTTAAGGTCTAGTTTAGTGATGCAACCTGCTTCACTCTTCCTGCTAAGGATTGCTTTATCTATTTTGGGTCTCTTATTTTTCCAGATGTATTTTCTAACTGCTTTTTCAATTTCTGTGAGGAATGCCATTGAGATTTTGACTAGAATTGCATCAAATCTATATAGTGCTTTTGGTAGTATGGTCATTTTGATAATATTAATTCTGCCTATCCAAGAGCAAGGTAGATCTTTCCATCTTCTAAGGTCTTTTTAAATTTCTTTCTTTAGCGTTCTGTAGTTTTCATTGTATATGTCTTTCACCTTTTTTTGTTAATTTGATTTCCAAGTATTTTATTTTTCTGGGGGCTGTTATAAATGATGTAGGGCTGAGGATGTGGCTTAAGTGGTAGCATGCTCGCCTGGCATGCGTGAGGCACTGGGTTCGATTCTCAGCACCACATAAAAATAAAGATAAATGGTGTAGTTTTCCTCGTTTCCCTTTCAGAGGATTTGTCACTGATATATAAAAATGTCTTTGACTTATGGTGTTGAGAGCCACAGCTGAAGGGGCCCCAGCAAACTTTCAGACTGCCAGCTGATGATTGGCTCACAGCGGCCCCAGCAACATCTAGCTGATTGGCTCCTCTGCGGTGATGCTCATTGGGCTGTTTCCCCACCCTTTCAGACTACGGAGCTGCTCATTGGGGGACTTTTTTGGCTACGCCCACATAACCCAGCCAATTGGCCTCAAGAGCAGGAGGAGTGGGGGAGGTTGAGAGGCTTGTGGGAAGCTGGTGGTGGCAGTTGGGCTGTGAGGGTTTTTCCTGAGGAGCTGTTTTGTTTGGCATGTGTGGTTCTAAAAATAAAGTTCGTTTCTTTTGACAAGTGGCTCCTGAATTGTGCCCAGCCAGACTGCGGCATTATGGGTGTTGATTTTATATCCTGCGCTGAATTCATTTACTAGTTCTAGAAGTTTTCTTGTGGAATTTTTTGGGTATAGAATCATATCCTCAGCAAATAGTGCTAATTTGAGTTCTTCTTTTCCTATCCATATCCCTTTAATTTCTTTCGTCTAATTGCTCTGGCCAGTGTTTTAAGAACTATGTTAAATAGAAGTGGTGAAAGAAGGTATCCCTGTCTTGTTCCAGGTTTTAGAGGGAATGCCTTCAGTTTGTCTCCATTTAGAATGATATTGCCCTGGGGCTTAGCATAGATAGCCTTTATGATGTTGAGCTGTGTTCCTGTTATCTCCAATTTTTCTAGTGTTTTGAATTTGAAGCAGTGCTGTATTTTGTTGAATGCCCTTTCTGCATCCATTGAGATGATCATATGATTCTTATCTTTAAGTCTATTGATGTGTGATGAATTAATTATATTTATTGATTTCTGTATGTTGAACCAACTTTGCATCCCTGGGATGAATCCCACTTGATTGTAGTGCATTATCTTTTTGTTTTTGGTTTGCCAGGATTTTATTGAGAAGTTTTTGCATGTATGTTCATTAGAGATATTGGTCTGAAGTTTTCTTTCTTTGATGTGTCTTTGTCCAGTTTGGGGATCAGGTGATATTGGCCTCATAGAATGAGTTTGGAAGTGCTCCCTCTTTTTCTATTTCCTAAAATAAATTGAAGAATATTGGTATTAGTTCTTCCTTAAAGGCTTATAGAAGTCGGCTGTGTATCCATCTGGTCCTAGGATTTTCTTGGTTGGTAGGGTTCTGATGGCATCTTTTATTGGTCTGTTTAAATTGTGTATATCATCCCGATTCAATCTGGGCAGATTATATGACTTAAGAAATTTGTCGATGCCTTCGATGTTTTCTATTTTATTGGAGTACAAGTTTTCAAAATAATTTCTAATTATTTTCTGTATTTTTGCAGTGTCTGTTGTGATGTTACCTTTTTCTTCATGTATGTTAGTAATTTGAGTTTTCTGTCTCCTTCTCTTCATTAGCATAGCTAAGGGTCTGTCAATTTTATTTTTTTTCAAAGAACCAACTTTTTGTTTTGTCAGTTTTTTTCAGTTGTTCCTTTTGTTTCAATTTCATTGATTTCAGGTCTAATTTTAATTATTTCCCTCTTCTGCTTTTGGTGTTTATTTGTTCTTCTTTCTCTCTGGCTTTGAGATGTAATGTAAGGTTATTTATTTGTTGACTTTTTCTTCTTTTAAGGAATGAACTCCATGCAATGAACTTTCCCCTTAGTACTGGTTTCATAGTGTCCCAGAGATTTTGATATGTTGTGTTTGTGTTCTCATTTACCTCTAAGAATATTTTAATCTCCTCCTTAATGTCTTTTGCAACCCATTGTTCATTCAGTAGCATGTTATTTAGTCTCCAGGTGTTGGAGTAATTTTTATTTTTTATTTTGTCATTGATTTCTAATTTCATTCCATTGTGATCTGATAAAAAATACAAAAAAGTAGAGATACTACCCCGCATTTTAAGAGTTGCTTTGTGACATAATGTATGGTCTATTTTAGAGAAAGATCCATGTGCTACTGAGAAGAAAGTGTATTCACTCATTGATGGATAAAATAATCTATATATATATATATATAGTCTGGTGAGTATATGTTATTGATTGTATTATTGAGTTCTTATAGTTTCTTTGTTCAGCTTTTGTTTGGATAATTCATCCAGTGGTGAAGAGGTGTGTTAAAGTCACCCAGAATTATTATATTGTGGTCTGTTTGACTCTGGAACTTGAGAAGAGTTTTTTGATAAACATAGATGTTCCATTGCTTGGGGCATATATATTTATAATTGTCATGTCTTGTTGGTGTATGGTTCCCTTGAGCAGTTTGAAATCTCCTCCTTTATCCCTTTTTGGTTAACATAGCTTAAGTCTCCATTTTTGGTATGAGGATGGAAACCCCTACTTGTTTCAGCACACCATGTGAGTGGTATGATTTTTCCCAATCTTTCACCTTCAGTCTGTGGATGTTTTTTTCTATGAGATGAGTCTCTTGGAGATAGCATAATGTTGGGTCTTTTTAAAAAATCCAATCTGCCAGTTTCTGTCTTTTGATTGGTGAGTTTAGGCCATTAATATTCAGGGTTATTATTGAGACATGATTTGTATTCCCAGCCATTTTTGTTTATTTTTCTTATTTAGTTTGACTTGGTTTCCCCTTTGATTAGTTTTTCATTTATTATAAAACCTCCCTCTGCTGATTTTCATTTCCTCCTTGTGGAATATTTTGCTGAGGATGTTCTGCAGGGCAGGCTTTCTAGTTGTAAATTATTTTATCCTTTGTTTATCATGGAAGATTTTTTTTTTTTTTTAAATTTTAATATTTTATTTGTTAGTTTTCGGTAGACACACCATCTTTGTTTGTATGTGGTGCTGAGGTTAGAACCCGGGCAGCGCGCATGCCAGATGGGCGCGCTACCGCTTGAGCCACATCCCCAGCCCCATGGAAGGTTTTTATTTCATCATCAAATCTAGTTTTGCTGGATATAAGATTCTTGGTTGGCATCCATTTTCTTTCAGAGCTTGATATATGTTGTTCCAAGATCTTCTAATTTTTAGAGTCTAGGTTGAAAAATCTGCATATAATTTAATTGGTTTCCTCCTATATGTAATCTGATTCCTTTCTTTTGTGACTTTTATAATTCTCTCCTTTATGCTAGGCATTTTCATTATAATGTGCCTTGATGTGAATTTATTGTGATTTTGTACATTTGACATCTTGTAGGCTTCTTAAATTTGGTTTTCCAGTTCATTCTTCATGTTTGGAAAGTTTTCTGATATTATTTCATTGAATAGATTGTTCATTCCTTTTGTTTGGAACTCTATGCTTTCCTCTGTCACAATAACTCTTTGGTCTTTTTATGCTATTCCATATTTCTTGAATGTTCTGCTCATAATTTCTTACCATTTTCTTCACAGTGTGGTCTATATTCTTTTCAGTTTTTATATTTTTTCTTCATTATCTGAGGTCCTATCTTCCAAGTGGTCTACTCTGTTGTTGATGCTTTCATTTGAACTTTTAATTTGGTTTATTGTTTCTTTCATTTCAAGAATTTCTGTTTGGTGATTTTTTTTTCAGGACCTTTATCTCCTTATTAAAGTAATCTTTTGCTTTCTGTGCTTGCTTATGTAGCTCTTTGTAGAAATGATCTTTTACTGCCTGTGTTTGTTCTCTTAAATCATCCTTTAATTCACAGAACATTTTAGTTATGTTCATTCTGAACTCCTCAGTCATTTCTTTTGCTGTGCTGGCCATGGACTCTAATAATGTAGCATGTTGGTTTGTTTGGCGCACTTTCTTCCCTTGTTTTTTCATGTTGTTCACGTCTCTTCCCTTCTAGCACTGTGGATTCAAGGTGTTACCATGTTTACCCCATATGCTTATAGTGCTCCTGCAGGGTTCCGATGCCTCTCCTTTAAGGAGGATAAGAACAATGTTTACAGATCCCAAATACAAACACTATATAACCTTAAACCTAGTAGTTGCTATTAAGATATTTACAGCTTGGTCACAGTATACAGAAATGGTGAGTTCAATTATTATCTTTAATATAAACTGTAGGTTTGCAAAAGGGTTTACAATTTCTGATGATGGACAAAGAACTGGGGGTGAGGTGTACTATGAGATTTGGGGAGGGGGTAGGAGGTAAGGATTTAGTTATTAGAGTTTAGGAAGTGTGAAAGAGTACTCTAAAGAAGATGGTTAGTAGCAGGCGAAGAGGAAGTGATTTTAGGTAGACAAGTGGGAAGACAGTAGAGTATATAAAACATCAATATTAAGAAAAATAAAAAATGTAAAATAGAAGAGACTATACAACACAACTGTAATATACTATTAGACATCCTAGTCCTCAGTATCCTAATTCATGCAAAGTACTTGGTTTCACATGTGTTGGGGATATGAGGGCAAGAGAATAGAGAGGGGGAGAGGAAAGAAAAAAAAACCTCGAATGAAGAAACAAGGATTTTTTTTTTGGGGGGGGGGTTAGAGATCAGTATCTTTCCTGCTTCCCTCCTCATCCAATAGGTGGGGTTGTCTCCTGTTTGCTGGTATCTCCACCCTCAGGATGTTGAAGGTTACCAGGTTGGGAGGGGTGGTCTTGGGTGCAGGGCACCTGGAAGTGGGTTATGGCATCCACCTGTCCCCTATGGGACACCTCACCCCAAGGTTCTCCTTTGGGGTCCACTTATGTGATGTGGGCATCTGGTCTTATCTCCTTATATCTCCTGTAGGCCTCACAGTTCCTGCTGTCTAGTTTCTAAATTGTATCTCACTCATCCTCTCCCTTTCTACTCCTAATCCGAGACCTTTCTCTCCTGAGGTCTTGTTGGTGCTAACCATCTGTCTTGGAGAGCTGTTTTGTATTGGCAGTCACTGTGCCTTTAGTGGCTGCCAGGGAAAGGGGGATTATAGGTACCTGCCCAGCTGGAGTTCAAAACTGGGAGTTGCCCCAACTAAAGGTGGCGACAAAGGTGACCCAAGATGGAGGCAGCCTCTTTCAGGGTTGGGAAGTCAAATCGGGTTGGGGGAGCGGGTGATGTCATTGGGTGATGATGTGTTCAGAGATTCAGCTCTGTGGCACGCAGTATTGTGGCTGTCAGTGTTTTAAGAGCCTGTGCTATGTCTCCTGGTGCAGGCAGGCTTCCGTGCATAGGGGACTGTGGCAGTCCTTTCAGAGTTCCAAGGTGGAGGCTACCAGGGGAGCCCCATGTTGGTAGATGAGGGTCCACAAGGGAGTGGCAGCCAGAGTTTTTATGTGTGGGTAGCAGTTGGATGGTCCTGTGTGTGATTGGCATCTGGGATTCCTGTACAGGTAGATAGTGAGGAGTCCTGCCCAGGTGCTGATGCTGGTGGTTCTACTGGGGCACCAGGGAGCCCTGCGTGGGCAAGTAGTCGGGGGCTCTGCTCTGATGCTGAGTGAGGCCTGGAGCCCTGTGCTGCACGGTGGCCATGATTCCTGGGCTGTTACAGCTGTGGGGGTCCTCTATCACTCCCAGTGAAACAGTATTCCCACTACTTTAATCACAGATCACAGAGCGACACAGAATACTGCTTCCCTTTAGCCCTCCATGTTGGATCTCCCATATTTCCTATTTTAAATGAATACTAGTGACTTTTAGGATTCTTTCTTCACAGGCTGCTTTGTATCGCCTCAGTGGAGACTGGAATCCCTTACACATTGACCCTAACTTTGCTAGCCTTGCAGGTGAGTTGATAGTATGTATCAATGAAGAATGTTAGCTACTGCTACTTATGACAGGTAATTTGAGTAACATTTTTTAAAAAAGATCTCTTATTATATTTATGCTAAAGATCCATCTATAACTAAAAATATTTTTTAAAACTAGATATGGAAGTAGTGTTCAGAAAATGATATACTTGAAATTCAGGTTATGGTGGAGTGAACTCCTGCTAGTGTAAGATCTAGAATAGGACTATGGGGAAGGCTAAGTTAACATAAAGGACAAGGATATTTCTTAGAAGAGAGCAATGACAGGGAGGAATCAGTGGTGTACACAGATTTTGAAATAGATCACCATGGGTGATTTCATGTCACAATTAAAACTAATAATTCTTTTTTTTCCCCCAGATCTCACATCCTTTTCTTCTTTATTAATTTCATGATTTTCTATCAGAAACCACTATTTGCAAAAAATATTTTCCATGTTTCTTAAAATAGATAGTATAGTTCAGGCTAATGTAAAAACTATTTAAAAAATCCTGAATTAACTTGGTACTTGTTTTTTTTTTTTTTTTTTTTAACATGAAATTGTCTATATCCACCTAAATTCTGTATATTTTTTTAGGCTTTGAAAAGCCCATATTACACGGATTATGTACCTTTGGATTTTCTGCCAGGCATGTTTTACGGCAGTTTGCGGATAATGATGTGTCAAGGTTCAAGGCAATTAAGGTATATGAACATTATTATGTAATTTGAATATTAGTTCTTTATTTTCTATGATTAAAGAAGTTTAGTGTTTAAAATAAGTACTATATTGCAACAATAGACATTTTAATTATTTCATTGAGTTGGCAGTCTTCACATTTTCCTTTTGTAGCTATAAATAGCTGTTTTACCCATGCACCACAAAGGATATCCTATATGGTTTTTTGTTTTTTTTTTTAATTGCTTTAATTTTTTTAAATACATGACAGCAGAATGCATCACAATTCTTATTTCACATATGAACACCATTTTTCATATCTCTGTATATAAAGTAACATATTAATTGGATTATTTTATAAATTAGGTGTATACATAGATATCAGCATCTGTTTTTAAAAGATTTTCATTTTTCTGTTTTGTAATTTGCGTTAATTTAATAGAAAATGTAAAGTAGCTGTATTTGAACTCTAACATGCTTTCTGTAATGTGATGGCTGCATATTATTTTTAGTTTTTATACTTTTCAAATGTTTATCCATTTTAAATAATAAGAGAAAATATCCGTGCTCTCAGTATTTTTGCATAAAGTCAAAAGATGTACACTTAAAAGTTTTTGAAGGTACTCGATACTGCCTTAAATATTTTATTAGTGTATACCCCATGCAGTAGTGAAAATGCATTTTCTGATGTCTTGCCCTTGATAACATTGTTTTCATGCTCTTTAGTATCACTATGTTTAAGTATATAATTGTGTACAGATTCAATGAAATATAGAAAATTATGAACTAGTAAAAATTACGTTGCTTTATATAACTGTCAGGCCTTATACCCTGACTTAGACCATGTTTAACTCTTTAAGTACCTGTGGTTGTTATGTATGTAACTCACCTAATGATTATGGTTTTGTTTCTTGATTTGTCAAGATACTTTGTAGTATCTTGATTCAAATTGATTCAGTATTTAAAAGAATTTTAGCTTATTAATGCAGTATCTATAGTATTTCTCTACTAATTTGTTGATAGTTTGAGTCTAAACATTTTTAAGCCTCTATTTTCTTTATGCTCTCTAACCACTCTAGTTTCCCCTTCCTAGTATAATAGTTTTATTTTAAAAGGACTTTTAACCCCCACTTTCTTTCCTCCCTCCCTAAAAGACTCGTTTTGCAAAACCAGTATATCCGGGACAAACTCTACAAACTGAAATGTGGAAGGAAGGAAACAGGATTCATTTTCAAACTAAGGTATGAATAATGCTCCTGATAGCTTTTGTTGTTGTTAGTAGTATGGATGTGAGAAAAAAACAGATATTTTTATCAATAGTGTCTTTGAATTTTTTTTTTTTAGCATTGTAGTTATGCATGGAATTTGATTTACTTTATTTCAGTTCTAAAATATTTTGCTGAGATAGAGACAAAACTAATAAAAAACAATAAGATTCTGTTTTTTAATTTTTTTTTCTGGACAGAAATCATATCTTGATTATACAAAAATTCACACATTGCAATGCAGTATGGGCCTAATGAATTCATTTAGTCCCAGATGTGGAACACCTATAAAAACTTAATATTGAGTAACAAATAACATCACTTATGGTAACTTTGAAAGTATATTTGAATATTTACTGTGTTTGCATAATTGGAAAACCTGAGCTTAATCATTTAATACATAACAAAGCAAATAATGGTATATCTCCCTATAGAGTTAATTTTGGAATTAGCAATGTTCCACTAAAAGAGAAAAAGGACATGCAATCACTGTTTTATTTGTGAGATTTTAAAAAAAAAATTTATTCAGGTGTGATGATGCACATCTGTAATTCTAGCTACTTGGGAGACTGAGGCAAAAGATTACAAGTTTGAGGCCAGCCTAGGGAAATACTGAGAACCCTGTCTCAAAAAAAGAAAAAAAAAAAAAAAAAAGCTGAGGATTTAGCTTAGTGGTAGAGCACTTGCCTAACATGTGCAAGGCCCTGGGTTTGATTCCTACTACCACAAAGCAAAAACAAAACCCCCAAACTGTGTGGTCATTTTGTACTACATAGAGCAGGTTTAACAACTCTCTTAACTGTAAATAGGCCGTACTATAAACTTTAAAATGCATTACAACTCTGTATTGAAATACAAGAGAATCTAGGTTCTTAAGAAAATCTTGATGTCATAGTTTGCTCATGGCCTATACATAGTAAGTGGTTGAGCTGAGGTATAAACCCAGGTCAGCCTGACTCTAGGAAGAACAAGCACCCTCTTTTAACTATCTTTTTTTACATTCAAATTGATAACTTTGAAATATTTTGCTTATATGATTGCTTTAGTCCCAATTTCTTCCTGCTGCTTATACTGTTTTCCTGCCTAATCTATGCATATATTCTTTACTTTTCAAATTCTTCCTGTTTTAAGGACTTCAAGTTCTGCCTTACTCTTAGAGGTAGTCTCTTACTCCTCCCCTCTTTCCAACCCATATGTACACACAGTTACTATCTGTGCCACATATTCTAGAGCCCTCTTGTTCTCTAATTGTTTTGTGTAAGTTTAGTTCATAACCTTATCTGAAAAATTAAAGTGTTGAGAACCACGACTGTATCATCAAACAGTGCTAGCAGTGAACAGTACATACATTTCTGTGAATAAAAACTTAACAGACCAAGAAGTCATTCTTGCAGTTTTAAGCATGCCTTCTTATCCTTTCAGTATATTTGGTATTTTCCCCATAGTGATTAGAGATACTCTTTTTATTACTAATATATATAAGACTCCTTCCTTCCTGTTACATTTAAACCAATGTTTTAAAGTGCTGTACTTGACTTGTTTGAGAAAGTACTTTACTAATATGCATTTTGTTCATTTTTTGTCTCTTTTCGTACTTTTCACTATATTTAATTTGAAGTAGAATGAACAAAATTATTTTTTTCTCTAAAGTATGAAGGGAAGTAATTAAGAGAGAATGAGCTTCTTTTTCTTTTTTTAAAAATCTATTTTATTTTTTTAAATACACGGCAGCAAGGAATGCATTACAATTCATATTACACACATAGAGCACAATTTTTCATATCTCTGTATATAAACTATGTTCATGCTAATTTATGCCTTTATACATGTACTTTGGGGTTTTTTTGCATTACAATTCTTTTTTTTATTATTGTTCAAAACATTACATAGTTCTTGATTGTTAAAAATCGAAGTTTTAATAAGTGCTTCCTTAAACTTATTGGTATTGATACAAAAGGATAGGATAATTTCTGTGAAATAGCCATTGGAATAATTTGAAAGGAAGAATTAGAATTCCTTTAATGACTGTTTTGGCAAAAGGCTATTTAGACATTTAGTTTATGCTGTGTGTACTTGTTATCTAAAAGTTCAAACTAGAATTAATACTTTTAAAAAGACCACTATGATCTGTTTCTAGCTATTTTTATTCCATATTAACAGAACAAATGTATTCTGAGTATACTGTATGTGGACATTGTACTCTTTTACTCTTCAGGAATTTGGCACTTTTTATTCTGGCTTTCTGTGTGTTCCGGGGGGGGGGTGGGGGGGGAAATCTCAAAATACCAACTTCCAGGCTGCACTCCAAACCAATTTAAATTGGTAGTTTGGGGGATGGGACCTGTTTATAGTTGTTGTTTTTTTAAAGGTCTCCGCAGCAGCGTTAATAACAATTATATTAAAATCAGAAGGACTTCAGATTTATTCATCTTGTCATTTATTAACTTTTATCACATGAAACAAATTTCTTTTAAATGACATATATATAGCATTTTAAAATGAAATTTTATTTGCATCAAAATCAGTGGAATGAACTTCCTCCTGTCCTGTTTGTTTTTTACCCTTATAAGGTCCAAGAAACTGGAGACATTGTCATTTCAAATGCATATGTGGATCTTGTGCCCAAATTAGATATTTCAACTAAGACACCCTCTGAGGTAGGTTATAAAAACTGGTATATAAATCACTGACTTATTTATGAATTTTGGTTAAGATCAACTTAAGAATGTTCAGTGTGTCTTAGAAAATTAAGAGGTATAAAAAGATAATTATTAAAGGACACCAATTCAAACCTGGAATAAGGAATATTTTGGTAACTTACAAATTCTTAACAATAACCTACAAACAAAAATCTTTTTATCTTTCAAGATAATTAATTTTCTTAGTTAACAAATCAATTGTTTGAGAAAATATTTGAGAAAAATATATTTTTTATTTGTATGCAGGTATGAAAATAGCTTTTTTTAAATTAAAAAATTTGTATTCTCTCAACACGCTGAGATTTGATAAAAATACTTATATTCTGTCTCTAAAATATTAATTTGATAATATTGAGATTTTTATATACTATGATCTTAATTTTTTTGTCATAAACTGAAAATTACAATCTCAGGAATTATCCAAGATCAAAAACTTATGAAGCTGGCTGGGTGTTATGGCACACGCCTGTGATCCCAGTGACTTGGGAGGCTGAGGCAGGAGGATTGAGAGTTCAAATCCAACTTCAGCAGCTTAGCAAGGCCCTAAGCAAGTCAGCAAGACCCTGTCTAATAAAAAAGAGCTGGGGAAATGACTTGGTGGTTAAGCGTTCCTGGGTTCAATACCTGGTGCCTAAAACAAAACTCAGAAGCTTTAGAGCTTCTGAGTTTAGTCATCATGTAATTTAGTCCCATTTTATAAAGATCAGACCACATAAGTTGATTGCCTTTCTGGACAAATATCATCCAGTTCCTAGTTTTCTTTAAAAATATTATGTTTGAATGCTGATAAAATTAGAATCTTGTTAAAAGAACTAAGGTTTTGGGTGACATGAGTGTCAAAGAAGCCTACTATGAAAAAAAAATTTGTTTTACGTGCAGTTATTAAAATCAATTTTATACCACACATATTTGTAATCATTTTTGTGTTATTTTTACAGAACTTTTAAAATAAATTTTCTCCTTTTGTTAGGGTGGAGAGCTTCAAAGTACTCTTGTGTTTGAGGAAATAGGTCGGCGCCTTAAGGAAGTTGGGCGTGAGGTGGTAAAGAAAGTAAAAGCTGTATTTGAGTGGCATATCACTAAAGGTGGAGACATTGCAGCTAAGTGGAGTAAGTCATATCCCCGACTTTATAATTTTCTGAGGTAACTCTTCATAAATAAAATACCCTTGTCATAGAGATAGTCTTTTTGAAGGTAAGTAATTCCTACGTCTTAAGATTTGTAAGATAACAATAAAAACATTCATGTTGAGGATTTCATTATAAATACCTAGAATTAGTACAGTTGGTACTTCCATATATATAGGTTCCACGTCCAAGGATTTTTATCAACCACAGATTGAAAATGCAGTTAGGGTTGTGTTGCTTGCATCTATACTAAACATCTATAGATATTTTTCCTTGTCATTATTCCTTAAACAACTATTTACACTGGATTAGGTGCTGTAAATAATCTAGAGATGATATATGGGAACATGTGCATAGGATATATGGAAATTCAACACCCTTTTATGGGGGGTGAGGGTGTACCAGGGGTGCTTAACCACTAGTCATATCCACAACTCTTTTAAATCTAGAGACAGGGTCTCTCTAAGTTGCTGAGACTGGCTTTGAATTCAGGATCCTCCTGCCTCAGCCTCCTGAGATTACAAGCATGTGCCACCATGCCTGGCTGTACCTTTTTATATAAGGGGCTTGAGCATTCTTGGGTTTTGATATTCAAGGGAGGTCCTAATACTAAGGGACTAGTATACTTATACAGTAGCTGTATGCTTCCTTAATTTTCAACTTCCTTTAGTCAAATGAAGTAATTTTAAGCCATTATATTTGATAATTTTAAAATAGTTTTATTTATCTCAAAACAATTTGAATTATTTCCATTATTGGCATAAGATCATAATTATTTTCTTGGTATGTAAAGATTATAATCCTAAATTACTATTTGTTTAGGGAAATTATCTATTAGAGTGGCACATTAGAAATATAAACAGTTAAATCAACTTGCTGCAGAAAGAAAACAATTATATATATTTTATTAGTATGGAGGTCCAAAAAGACCCTGGTACCATTTTATAAAGTGAAATTAGAGGATAAAATGATCACAGGAAAAATTTTTACCAGGTCTTTTGCATCTGTTGTGTGACTTTACTTTTGTGTTTTAGAGTATTTTAACCTCTAGAGTTGTTAAAAGAAATATGATATGCCAGTGAATGCTCACTGAAACTTTGATTTCTCATGCTTTTCTACCTGAAAGTCCCAAAGGACAGGATTCTTTCACTATTAGGTTCAAGGGACCAGTGCTGCTTGACTATATTAATAGAAGAAAAGCAGCACAGTATCCAGAGTAGTTTTTAACTCGAAGCTTTTTCCTTTCATAATTGTGAGACACAGTGAGATCCCATGTGGTTGAGATGGCTAGGAGCCTCTGGAATGACATGGAACTCCTGGAGGAGATCTGTGATTGGCTTATACTCCAGGACCATCTAAAATTTTAGACCTGACTCAAATCTGATTCTAACTCTTCTCTGGGGCAATGTATAAGTATAGAATACCATGTTGGTACCTCAGTGCAAGCTCTGTAGGCTGTGCTTTTGATACCCTACAATTGGTAGAATGAAACATCTTTTCACTTGTCATTTGTACACCCTGTACCTAATGTACCTGTTTTACACAAAAAATGTTTTGGATTTTTACTTACAGAGCAAACGCTAATATGACAGTTTCTATTATTTTTATTCTAAGATTGTTCTTTAAAGGTACCCATTTAATTGCCTTGAAAATTACATTATTTTATTACTCATTACAACTGAAGAATCACTATTAGTGCTTAGAACAAAAATTAAAACTTTTTTTGCATCTGTTGTGTGACTTATATGTTTTAGAGTATTTTAACCTCTGAAATATTTTGAAGTTCTGTCCAATTGATTTTGGTTAAATATAAATAATTTTCTTTTAAATATAGTGTTTGCTATTCTTTTTAAGCAGCATATGTTCATTATATAGAACTTCATATAAATTGGTATGAAGAAGAAAGTAAGGACATACACTTACAATATCCACATTTCACCTTTTGAAGATTTTTATTCTTCTGAAAGTCATTTGTGCTTACAGGAGGTTAATTCCGAAAGGAGATAAAAGGGGACAAAAATGTAATGTGTATTTATTTCTCAATTATTTTTCAAAGTACCTAATTTTTTGAAATAACTTCATAGATTATAATGATGGCATCTATGTATACACTGTTAATTATTTTTTTCCTTCTTCCAAGTTGGAATTCATCTTTTCACTATGGATGAAAGTATGTTAGAGTTAGAAAACACAGGATTATTGAAAACACTGGTGGTTCACTTTAGACAATAATTTTCTGTAATATGTTGATAATACATAAGATTCTCCACTTTTTTTTTTTTTGGTGATACTTTATTCACAGACAATATTAGAAAATGCTCTTACATTTAAAAATTACCTTTAGGTAATCTAGGAAAAGCCCTTCCCCTATATGATTTCACTGGGAATATTGGAATTTTGTTAATTGCTAATTATTGATGCCATATAGGTTTGTTTTTTTTTTTCCTGCATCTCCTCTTTGGGTTCTTATTTATCAAAGCCAATAATCAAATCGATCTTAAAACTTTGAAAAACATTCACCCATTTATTTGATAGCCAACATCTTTGGGCAATGTGTGTGTTTGGGGAAGTCTTTTCAAACTAAATTAGTCTAAGTCTAGAGAGAATTAGAAGAGTTCTGGTGTTACCTGGGACTGTGTTGGTTTTGATTATGGAGGAGGGGGATTATTAGCTGTTCTTAGGGAGGATTTTTTTCTCTCCGGCCTGTAGTTTATTGCTACATAGCAGGAGGGTTGCCTGGGTGAGGGCAGTGTGGCCTTTGCCTTGCAAAGCTGAGATAATCCAGAGTCCTTCCTCTTCTCTATGGGCCAAAAGGGCAGACCTGAGAGGTGTAGAAAGTCAGAGAGAAGGCCTCAATGAAGTGCTTTTGGAAAGGAAGTCATATCTCACTTGCACCAGGGGCCAAGTTTTTGATCATAAGTATAGATTTAGAATTAATAAAAGCATTATTCATAGGTGGTGCTTCTGTAAGTAACTAGAGGTTACTAGAGGTCACACAAGGAAAAATACAACTCATAATTGTGTTTTACCTTCCACTTGATCTTGTGCTTAACTCAGAAAGGGCTATGATTTAATCTTTTTCTAGCTTTTAGTACTATAACACATATTAGCGTAACTACATGTTTTAATAAGACTAAAAGCCATGAAGAAAACAGTTCAAAGAAAAGGCAGCCATTCTATCTAAAGTACCAAGATTGTATGCCTTACCTTCTATTAAAATAGGTCTATTGTAAGGATAGTGACATTTTCTTTTTAATATGAGTGAAATATATAGTAACATAGGGTGCCATTGAAACATTTTATATATAAGATTTTTTAAAATTTTTTTTAGTTGTAGATGAACAAGGTATCTTCAATTTTTTTTAATGTGGTGCTGAGAATTGAACCCAATGCCTCACATGTGCTAGGCAAGCACCACTGAGCCACAACCCAAGTCCCTAAATTATATATTATGGTATTTATTATTACTAATTTCTAAAATCAACCAAAATTGTCCTAGTGAATTCTGTTCTGTTGTTCTGTGCAACAGTAAAACTTTAGAGGAAATGAAAGATGACAGACTCAGAGCTCACACAGTAAGGTAAAAGAATAAGACTCTACTTACAACTGTGCTCCTGAAAATTAAAACATAGTTACTCTGATCTGAAACTTTAAAAACTCCAAAACTCTGAAAATGGAAAGTTTTTTTCCCCCTCCTTTTTTTCTGCTGGCACAGCATAACTTGAACTTCTATGATGTTATTTCTTCTATTTAACTCACCTAAGGTGAATTAGTCAAGAGTAGAAATAATTTCTTCATAGAAAAGAATTCCAAAGGTATAATATGTAGATATTATATGTATCATATTTTGTGTATCAGTTTTTTCCTAAAATTTGAAAAATTCTGAATTCTAAAACATATCCAGTTGGAGGCACTTCAGATAAGGTATTATGAATCCGTACTTTTATATAAATAATTCTCATGGCACATATGGGAAGAGACAAGGAGAAAGTGTCTTTAGCTTTCAGAGAATGGGAGATTTGGTTCAGTCAACAAGTATTTGTGTATTTCACTGTGTGCCAAATTCTTTATGAGGTTGGGTAGCATAAACATAAAAAGACTGCCCCAGGACTAATTATTAGAAACTGTGTCAGAAAAATTGAAATAGCAGGGTCAAGTAAACAAGGATTATTGGATTGCAGAGAAAAGGAATAAAAGACCTAAATAAAATAATAGGGAGAAGAAGACCTATGTGAAATATTAACTAAGATAGAATTGATTTGTTGGCTACTAGTAATGTCTGAAAAAGAGGAACAAGAATCTAAATTAATGCTGTGTGTTTGAGGTTGTTGACTATTACTAGAATTGCAAAATGAAAAAAGAAGAGAGAATTTGGGGAGAAAAGACAATGAGCTGTGATATCCAAACTAGAGTCAGCTAAGAGTAGAACTAGATTGTGGGCACTTTGTTTCTGGTGTTTAGGTGTAAGTTTACAGCTGGAGGCTGAGAGTTGGAAACCGTGTTCAAGGAATTACTAGTTGGAAATGAGAACATTAGTTGTGCTATCTTGCTTAATGGCATACAGGAAGAAAATGGAGGGAAAATCTGTGTTGGTACTGGAGATTTGTTGTTCCTGTTCACTTTATAGAACAGTGGCTCTAATATTTCCATTTGTCACTAAACAAGATAAACTCGGAATTTGATATACAAATAACAATCCCATGCTTTCTAATAGAAAAATATGTGTTGAGTATATCCAATATCTGTAGAATAGCCATACTACTGAAACTTTTTGCAAAGATTTATTTTCATGTGCTAAAGATAGTGTTGCTGCGCAAAATATGATTTGTTTTCTTTAGAATAATCAGCTTAAACCAGTTGGTATTGAGGAATTTAGTTGTTTTCCTACTTGATTTAAACTTTGCTTCCTTTCATATATTTGTAATCTTTTCCACTATAGTAATATAGTGGAATTTATATTTAGATAGCAGGATTATACAAATACTATTTATTTTTGCTTAAATATTGTTTGGTAAGTACTGAGTTTTTTAAAAAAAAATATATACTGTAATTGTATAGGGGTAAGTCTAATAACTGGAGTAAACCCAGACATTTATTATATATAATTAATTATTCAGTGTTTATTATAGTGACTAGATGAAGATATCCTTTGAATGCTAGATGTCACTTATTTTTACTCTTGAAAATTTGCCATAGTGTGGAAGAATTTGAGAACTGGTGAATATAATCATTCTTGAGGATAGCATTTGAGCATCAGAACACACAGCTTCCTGGTTTGGTGTTCATCTTCTAACGTCAAATCAGATCACCCTTTAGGGTTTCTTGACTTGAATATAAACTAAAATTTAAGAATGTTTGTTCAAATTTTGGATTGATATTCAGAAAAGTATCTCGTGCATTTAAAGAAAAAAGTCTTTGGAAAGAAAATTGGAGAGATATCTAAGGTCTCTATTTCCCTAGCAATGATGACTGTTTCTCCCTTACCAGTGGCACCTCCTGATTATATGCCCATGTGCATTTACTATTCAAAAGTACACATAAAAGCATCTTTTATAAACCACTTAAAACAGTTATGGCTTTCCATCTTCTATGTGACTTGTTTATCTTAATATCTTTTTGTAACTTTTTGTTTAACATTTGTAAAACATTTAAAATAAATTTACCACTAAAAGAAAGTAAGTGCAATCAGTTTCTTCATTTCTATTATAAGATTAACCCTGACCTCACAGGTACCTGTAGATTCAAGGTGATTGTGTTAGATTATTCTTCTGTATGAACCATGTTGTAGACCATGACCAGAGCCACTGTGGAATTAGTTGTTCCATTCCTGGATTTTTGCAGGAACTAGCCCTTTGTTAGTCTTTTATCAGCATTAGTTATTAGCTTTCTTGCTGTATGTAAATACATGTGTCTGTATAACCAATGTGATTCTGCAATCTGTACACTTGGAAAAATGAGAAATTATACCCCATTTGATTCAAATGTATGATATGTCAAGATCATTGTATTGTCATGAGCAACTAATAAAAAAATAAAATAAAAAGAAAGTTTTATCATTAACAAGAGTCTTAGCTACAAAGCAGCAGGTAAAACAGCCTAAGTGAGTGAGACGGCAAGTGGACAGGTAAGAACTGTAATTAACAAAGCCTCACTCCTGCACTGTAGCATTAAGGTATGTGGTGTCCAGCTTTATCCTTGAGAGAGAGATGTATATCTATACCTCTGTTTATCTAGCAGTATATATACTGTAGGCCTTAGCCTTACTTGTGCAGAATTAAAACCATCAAAGTCTTTCTTTTCATTCTCTCCCACTCTATGCCCTCTATTTTAAACTATACAGATATATACATTAGAATATATTTTCACAGAAGTGTCATTAAGAACAGAGCCGTTCATATTATACTTGTAGTACCTCATAGTTCCTGACCCATAAGAAACTTAGTGAAGTGAGTGAAGTATGCAAAGTGAAATGGTGATCCTGCTTTGCCATTTCCCCTTCCCAAGGTAACAGTTATCCCCCCACCCTTTTTTTAAGCGTAGTTAGCAAAATTTCCTCTGTGCAATATTGGTGTTATGCAATTTTCTCTTTGCAGCAGGGCTTGCTAACCAGAATATAGTAATTAAGCATTTATAGCTTTTCCCAGACTCTTAAGTCAGGAATTTTGTATTACTCTCCAGGAAGAGAGATGCAATTGTAGCTCCCCTACTGGAGCAAGAGGCGGTGTGTTCATAGGTTGAAGCTGAATGAGTGGAATTAGTTTTCCTGTATGTATGGTCTGGATCATACAAGGCAGCTTAAACTTTCTAAGGTATAACTTGGTATAATGCTCTATAAATGTTGAGGTAAATTTTTAAATAATTACCTAGTCTATTTCTGGGACAGTTAATCCTTGTGTCAAAAAGGTTTTTTTTTGTTTTGTTTTGTTTTTTAAGGAAGAGAAGCTAATTTAAAAACTCAAAAAAATTATAAATAAGTACTAATTATAACTAGAGTATTTTTCGAATCTATTTTTATTATTTTATTATTCATATGTGAAATCTTTAATGAATTCAAGTACTTGAAAGGTGACTAGATTGTGTCCCACAGTCCCCGCAGTTAGGAACTATTCTGAAATTTAAGTTTTCTCCATTTTTTACCATAGTCTATTTGAACTTAAAGGCCTTAATTATATATACTCCAGCTACTTTATTCCTTAGAATATCTTACTCTACATTAGTTCATAAAACATGCATCTAAGAAAGGATTTTCTAAATGACAGATAATATGTAATCTATTGCTAGAATAAGCACCACATTAGCTTGGAAACTCTAAAAATTGTTTGCATTTGGCTAGCTACTTATACCCTCACTTGTGAAGAAAAATGTGATACACATTGGTTTCTTCCTGTTTTTCCCAGCAATTGACCTGAAAAATGAATCTGGAAAAGTATACAAAGGCCCTGCAAAAGGCTGTGCTGATACGACTATCATAATTTCAGATGATGATTTCATGCAGGTAGTTCTGGGCAAGCTTGACCCTCAGAAGGTAATGTTCTCAAATTTTTCATTTATTCATCATTATTCCTTCTTGTTTGACAATTATAGTTTTTGAGCTGATTTCCAAATTGCTTCAAACAAATCTGAAGGAAACACAGTTGGTACCAGTATTCTGGAAGACAAGTCATTTGTAATTTTAAATAGAGTTTCAGTTGACATTTTTTAAAATTGAAATTTTGGGTGATATTCCTTATCATATAGAAAAAACAAAGATTAAACCATACCTAGACTTTTGAATCTATTATGTCATTAGTTCAGAGGTAAAAACCCATGGATAAAGAAAATGTGGTATTCAATGGAATATTATTCAGCTTTAAAGAAGCGTGAAATTATGGCATTTGCCAGTAATTGGTTGGAGTTGGAGAATATCATGTTAAGCGAAATAAGCCAATCCCACAGAACCAAATTCACAATAAGGCGGGGGGCCCTGGGGAAGAATAGTGTTACCTTAGATTAGGTAGAGGGAAATGATGGGAGGGAAAAGGAGGGGATGTGGAAATAGGAAAGATAGTGGAAAGAAACAGATATTATTACTTTATGTATATATGTGACTACATGACCAATATGATTCTGCAACATAAACACTCAAAAATGAGAAATTATATCCCATGTATGATATATCAAAGTGCATAAATGCATTATACTGTCATGTATAACTAATTAAAACAAATTAAATTCCTAAAAAAATTTAAAAAATGATATTAGCAAATACTACATAAAATTAGATACTCATTCTTGGTAAGGAGGTTGATATTTCTTACTAGAAATGCTTAGGATCAGAAAATTTTGGAATATTTGCATAAATTCACTAGTTGAGCATCTCATCCAAAAATCTGAAATATTGCAAGATCTGAAACTTTTTGAGTGTTGACATATAGCTCAAAGATGTTTAAGATTTCAGCCGGGTGTGGTGATACATGCCTGTAATGCTGTTGGCCTAGAGGCTGAGGCAGGAGAAGCGCAAGTTCAAAGCCAAGCCTCAGAAACTTAGTGAGACCCTGTCTCAAAGGGAAAAAAAAAAAAAAAAAAAAAGGCTGGGGATGTGGCTCAGTGGTTAAGCACCTCTGGGTTCAATCCACTTTACCACCCCCTCTGCGCTCCCCACCACCCCCAAATGTTTTGGATTTCAGATTGTTGGATTAGGTATGATTGATCTGGTAAGGTTAAGAATTTCTTCAAAACTAGAGATAGGATCTTTCAACATAACAGTCAATATATTACTCAAGGTGAAACATTTAGAGACCTTTCAGTGGAAAGTAGAAAGTCATTAAGGCAAGAGTGTCTTCTCTGACCATTAATATTCTGAAACTTTTGGCCAGTGCGTGCACACACAAGCACGTGTGCATACACACACACAGGATTAGCCATGGTGGTTTGAATAGAGGAGAAAATTTTGTTATTTTCAATTCATGATTATGTAACTGGAA
Source organism: Marmota monax (assembly GCF_021218885.2). Classification (NCBI taxonomy): domain Eukaryota; kingdom Metazoa; phylum Chordata; class Mammalia; order Rodentia; family Sciuridae; genus Marmota; species Marmota monax. Next base: position 27,935 of record NW_026693589.1, read on the forward strand.
ACTGCAAGAGAATTAACCGATTCTTAGAATGAAGAGGTTCAAACAAATGATTGAATAAATAATTATTAGGAAATAGTTTTCACATAGCAGCAAAACAGACTGTTTATAATCATAACCTATAGTACAGAATAGCAGTGACTAACCTTATAAGCAAAGCATAATGCTTATTAGAAAAAAAAACAAAAACAACATTGCTTTGTAAGGAACAGAGTAGTTTGACTAGCTGAGAATATATACTTATTTTCCAGAATGTAAGGACTAATTTGAAAAGAATTGGGAAATACAGTTGTTCACAATTTGGTTTTCAGCATCATATAGAGTGAATCTTGGCTCTATCACTTAATCTTAGGGTCTCAAAAATGAGTATGATAATTGTAATGATCCCCAAGTATTGTTTTTGAGAACTAAATCCAATAATATAAATGAAGAGCTTAGCATAGTTTTTGGCATTGAGTGCTCTGTTAATTACTTTCCAGGAATTTATATGGTACCTAATCTGTCTCAGATTCTAGTTAGCAGTGAATAAGGCAATGCTTCTACCATGGGGAGCTTAGTTCTGGAGCACTAATAGGAAATAAATAGAATCTTTTATATAAAGAAAAATAAGGCAGAATAATGGGTGGAGCAGTGGTTGGCAAACTTCCCGTGTGTCTCATAGTAAGTGTTGTACATTTTAGGAGTAAGATGGTTGTTTTATTCAGCTTTTTCGCTGCTGTGACTAACAGACCTGATCAGAATAATTTTAAAGGAGGAGAAGTTTATTTGGGGACTCAACAGTTTCAGAGGTCTAAGGTATAGACAGCTGACTCCATTTTTCTGGGCTCAAGGTAAGGCAGGACATCATGGCAGAAAAGTATGGCAGATGGAAGCAGCTTACATGGTGATCAGGAAGCAGAGAGATGAGTCTCTACTTGCCAGATACAAATATATAACCCAAAGCCACACCCCAATTCCTGCCTACTTAGCCTTACCCTACCATTCAGTTACCACTCAATTAATCCCTGTCAGGAATTCACTGATTGGTTAAGGCTCTCATAACCTAATATTGTCTTCTCAACCTTTTTGCAGTGGTTTGCACATGAACTTTTGGGGACACATCAAAACCATAACCATGGTCTCAGTTGTAGCTCTTCAGCTGTCATTGTAGTATTAATGTGGAAACAATTGGGAGTGTCTATGTTCCGATAAAACTATTTCCAAAAACAAGTAGGAGATTAGGTCTGGCCCTCAGGCCTTAGTTTGACATACCTTGGGTTAGAGTATAACAAGGTAGGGGGACTATTTTAGATAAGTTTGTCCAAAACAGCCTGATTAATAAGACTTAAGAAAAAGCAATGACCCATGAAACTGAGGAAAAAAATAGTTATTTTTAAAATTATTTTATTATTTAAAAGTCTTTGAACTTGTTTTTTTCATCTTTTAAATGGGGACGAGAACTTTTAATGTACCTACCTCAAATTGGTGGTTGTGTATCTTAAGTGAGATTGTATTTATGGATCTGCTTTATAATGCTAAATATGTATAAATATTTCTATTTTTTAAGTTAGCTAAAAATCTAATAACTTCTTTTTCAGTTCACATTTCATATATTCTCAAGCTATAAAGACTGATTATTTTTATTTTATGGTAGGGAATTTATACTGAGGGACAACTTAAGTTACCCAGACAAGTTTCTGTATCATCTCAGATAAAGGCCAAATGGGAACTTTTTCTTAGCATGCCAGCCTTTTGCTTGGTAATGATGAGCTCAATACATTCTTACAACATATAGACATTAACCCAAGCACTTCACACTTTATTTCTCTTAACTTACACAATAGAGTTGTGTTCTTTAGGTACTGTTGTCTTGATTTTTTTTTTTTTTTTTTTAAATAGCTGGGAGACTGGAGCTCAGAAATACTAAGTTCACTTTGCTATTAAGTGCCAGATTCTGGATTTTAATTGGTGCTCTGGTGTTGGAGCCATGATGTGTTCACCACAGAGCTACACTATCTTATTTTGTCATTGTATGGCTATTTCATTAAGATATAGTAAATCTCTTTAATCTGCTTTTAAAGTTCTGAATTGATATAAATATTATCCTTAATAAAATATTCATCTCCACTTGGAGCAGAGCAAAACCAGTTATAAGTGTGGGTTGTGATAGGTCTGGGAGTACTGTTTCTTTAGATAAATTATTCCATCTTTTCTAAAATACATAGGAGTCTTTGTAAGATAAAAGTTGCCTTTGTTGTCCAGAATTTTTAATAATTGTATTCAGTCTGAACAGTCATCTTTTTTAAAAAATGGGCAAATGTAACATGATAACAGTTGACATCTCTTTTCCTCTCTCCTTCCCAGGCATTCTTTAGTGGCCGACTGAAGGCCAGAGGGAATATCATGCTGAGCCAGAGACTCCAGATGATTCTTAAAGACTATGCCAAGCTCTGAGGGGCATACTGCATTAGTAATAAAAATAGAATAATTAGATACTTTCTTCATTCAAGTATTATTTGATTATTCTGCAAAAATGATCAAAACTAAGATATGGAAGATGCTTAACATTTTCAGATTTTCAATTTCTACTAATTTTGCACATATTATTTTTACAAGGAACAATAAGCTAGCTTATAATTATTTCTGTTCTTCGAACTGTATCTTGATAATAAAAAAATTTCACTCAAGTCCATTTTCTTTAGAATTTGGGATAGCATTTATAAGTTGAAAGAAAAAATTAAGTGAATAAAAGCTACTGTGATCTCTTTTACACTTATTTTCTGTTCTCTAATTTATTGATACTCCCATATGTACTTATTTCTCACTCTTTGCTATATAACATTGTTATGCTTTTAGGCAAGGGAAAAGTCTGTGCTCCCAAGTAGTTTTTTTCTCATCTTCCCTTTGCTGGAAATTGTGTACTTTCTCATACTGTTTGTAAATCTAGCCAGGATATAGCTTTCTTACTTAATCAATAGTCTTAAATAATAGTCACAAACAAGTGCTGTCATGACTTTTCCCATTTCCCTCAGATGAGGTGTCTGGGAAATGTTCCTTTGATGGATTGTCTACAGAAATGACCATCAACAAATGGAATACTCAGGTCAGTTATGAAGTAAATCTCTTTTATGCAGCATGAGAAGCACATGTGGATTGCTGTTACAGTTAGGGTTCTCTGGCTAGCAGATTGGGATGGAGATTCATGGGCAGAAAGCTGATTTGGGCATGCCTTTAGGATCCTCAACTGTCAGGGGAAGCAAAGGAAGCAGGGATTGATGCAAAGGAAGTTAGGCTGTGGTATAATTACCACAAGACCTCAACTGATCTTTTGGGGACCTCTGAAGTTGGGGTGGCCCTTCAGCATTGTCCTGTAACTAGGTATTGTTTATGGTCTACTCTACAAAGGGACCTTGACCTTACACAGAGTAATTCCTGGAGTAGGCATATATTCAGTTGATAATCTTTCTCGCAGGTGGATGAATATGTTCTTCAATCTTGATGGGGATTTGGGGAGCTCACACATAGCTCTTTGCTTCAGGGAAAAAGAATATAGACTGAGGGAATTCTTGAGTTAGGGATTAGGGGAGAAGGTCTTAGAAATTTGAAATTGTAGGTAGAACAGTGATGGAGCATAGAATATCCTTATTAGTGATTTATTGAATAGGTTAAGTAGAAGGCATAAGAAGAAAAGCTACATATTTAGCAGTTATCCCTTGGTCTAATTTCTCTATAGCATTATGAAATTGACCTAAGTTCAAAATGATCTACTGTTCTTCCAAGTGAACTTTAAAATGGCAGTGACAGTCTTATTATGTTGTTTTTTTATTGTATTAAACAACTCTTCCTATTGAGCTTGGAAAAGCTTGGTGTCCCAATAGAAATGTAATCAAAATTAATCACTATAAATTAATGAAAGTGTTGGTATATGTACCTTAGATGCTCAAACTGACATTAAGAAAGTTTTAATTATCTTTCCCCTCTTTGTCAATCTTAAAGGTTGGAGAGCTACTTATATTCAGATTTTGCAGCTAATTATTAGTCTTAATGCTGTTTAACTTTTTAAATATTTAATATTGTTAATGTATCATCCTGACTTCTTTTACTAACTTCTTAAATGGACCAGTCTGACTTCTGTGTCTTTTTGACTTCCTTTGTCAACAAAATTCATTAGACTCATTGCCCAAAGTTTTCATTGTGAGCTTATTCACAGACTTCCTCTCTCTGAGTACATACCATAATTCTGAACTCTGAATTCTGAAGTGAAAGGTGTTTAAGCACAAACCATATTATTTGTATGAGCAGTTTGGATAAAGAAAGCCACCCATTAAGGGAATGGTAGGAATCTTCCCCCAAATGTTTGCAGATACCAGCTAAGGTCCAACCCTGCACACTTTCCAAAGGATGCTATACTCAGGACCTGCTATATTAACTCTTTTCTACACTGATAGGCTACAGAGTTTGGGTTTTCTTAAGATAAAATTAGATATGGTATCGGAAGAATGTATACCAAAGTCCCATTAGTGTTTCTGAATTTTTTTTGTTGTTCAATCTTTATCACCTGGTAAACTTGTATATAGCCTTAAGCCTACCACGTGTGTCACCTGTGTGTAGTTTTCAGTCAACACTGATGGAACAGATTCTCACACAACTTTGTATATGTAGTTTAAGGCAAACAGTCGGAGAAAACTGATTTTTTAAATTGGAGAGAGGGATTTGAATTTTTAACTTTGTTCATTAGGTTGTCAAAGTATCAAAACTGATGATCTAGTTTTGCTGAGAAATTCTGAACTAAAGGATAACAGTTATGGAAAGTGATTTTTCTGAAAAGAAGAACATTTTAGGTCAGTCTGGACCAAGATATTTAATAGGGGAGAGGAAAAGTAATTTTAACTCAAACAGGTAAAATAGAAAAGTTGCAAGCTTTAGATAAAAACTAATCTAGAATGATATTACAGGCACATGTAATATAGTGGCTGAAGTTGCCCAGTTATGTGATATCTAGTCATCAGGGTTAACATAGCTTTTAGAAAGTATCTGAGCTGGTAAAATGTTGAGTCATTAAAATTCAAAATTTAACCTGTATAAGAGCTGTTTATAGCCTCATCCAGAACCCGTCTTTTAAGACGGTTATATAACTTCTGGGTGCACAGCTGAAAGAACTGAAAAATAGAGATGTACAAAGAACATGTGTTGTTCAGGGAACCTTGGCTGGGGAATTTTTGAAGGCAGTATGGAAGACATAAAATTAAACCAGAAAACAGTCTGACAATATCACCAGGGTCATTTGAAGTGAGGTTAAATAGTTCTTTGCACCTTAATTTCTTTTGAAGTAACAAGTAATCAGTAAAGAACAAGATGGCTTAAATCAGGAGTTGGCCAACGTATTCTTAAATGGCCAGACAATAAGTATGTTGGGCTCTGTGGCCATATTCATCTCTGTACCTTAAAACAACAACAACAATAAACTATAAAATTGTGAAAACCATTTTTACTTAGCTGGAAAATAAATAGGCCAGGCGCTGGATTTAACCTGCCAGGTAGGACCTTAGCACAGATGTTGAGAACCATTGTTTTAGAAAACAAAATTATAAATTGCCACGTTTATTTAAACAATTATGATGCCTGGCACAGTGTTGCATACCTGTGATCTCAGATACTCCTCTGAAGATTGAGGTAAGGAGGAGGATTGCAAATTTGAATTCAGCCTCAGCAAATTAGACCCCATTTCAAATTTTAAGAAAAGGGCTGGAGAAATAGCTCAGTGGAGCACATCCTTGGGTTTAATCCCCAGTACACTGTCACATTATGAAAGTAAGACTGCATTTCAGGAACATGTTTATTAATAATAAGTGGCAAGGGATTAAAATTACACTGAGATTCCATCCCTAGTCAGAATGACAATTATCAAGAATACTTGTAACAATAGATGTTAATGAGAATGTGGAGAAAAAGGTATACTCATGCATTGCTGGTGGGACTGCAAATTGGTGCAGCCACTCTGGAAAGCAGTATGGAGATTCCTCAAAAACTTGGGGAACCACCATTTGACCCAGCTATTCCACTCCTCAGGACTTAAAAAGCATACTACAGTGACACAGCCACATTAATGTTTATAGCAGCTCAATTCACAATAGCTAAGCTATGGAACCAACCTAGGTGCCCTTCATCAGAAGAATAGGTAAAGAAAATGTGGTACATATATACAATGGGATATTTCTCAGCCATAAAAAAGGAATGACTATGACTTTTGCTGGTAAATGGATGGATCTGGAGACCATCATGCTAAGTTAAATAAGCCAATCCCAGAAAACCAAAGGCCAGATGTTCTGATATGTGAATGCTCCCACACTGAGTGGGAGGGGAGAGAAGTTTGTGGATTAGACAAAGGGGAATGAACGAAAGGGAGAGGGTGTGGGAATAGGAAAGAGTAGAATGAATCAAACATAACTTTCCTATGTGTAGATATGAATACACCACCAGTGGAATGCCACATCATGTACATTCACAAGAATGGGATCCTAACTAGAATATTCTAAGTTATTCTCCATGTAAACATGTCAAAATACACTCTACTATCATACATATCAAAAAAAATTTTAAAAATTAAAAAAAAATGTTAAGGGGACCAAACGAGTCAAAAAAGTGAAAAAATTATTTATACGTATTTTTTAATGGAATTTGTTTTGCTGTTTTTATTAAAATATGCATAAAATTTTTAGCTACCAGAGAATAGCTGTTGTATGTCATTTTTGGTTGTTATTTAATCTGTCTTTTCATGTATTTTCTGCTTTTAAGATTTTTATCTCAGTCTAAAATTACTAGTTTTAACCTAATAAAGTATATTAATGAAAAAAATGATTGTATATAATCTTTTGAGATAACTGTCAAGAAGTGAAATTGCTGTGCACACATTTCATATCATTCCCCAAACACATCTTTGTAAATACTAAGAATTACATTCATTAATAGGCTATTTTCTAAATGGACAAAGTATTTGAACACTTAATAAGATACAAAAACAGTCAGTAAACACATGGAAAAGTACTTTGACATCATTAGGGAAAGTAAGAGAATATTGCATACCAACCAGAATGGTTAAATTTCAAAAGATGACAATGCCTAAAACTTTGTAAGCATGTGGATCAACTTACACCATCAAATATCTATTCATCTACCCATACTTCTTTTCTAAGTGCAGATATCAGTATACTTTATCTTTTAACACTTCAGCATGGATTTCATGAGTTAAAAGTTTAGCCCATTATGTCCCATTGTCCTATATTATAGGACACCAATAAAAATCTGTCCATATAATTTTATAGGACATTTTGTAATTGCTCAATTTAAGTTTTTATAGGTGTCTGATATACAGAGTAATGGGATGCAATGGGTCAATGTTCATTTAGTTCTAAGAAAAAGTTTAGAGAAATCAAACATACAAATCTTCAGTGTAGAATTCAATGAATGTCAACCAAAGCATCCACCTGGATAATGCAAACACCCATCAAGATCCAAGAATAACTACCATAGTTTCCTCACTTTCCAGTCAATGCAAATTTCCTTCCAACAACCACTGTTTTGAATTTCTCCTCATATTAATTTTCCTATTATTCAATACCATGTGTTCTTTTAGTCAGCATAATTTCTTTGAAGTTCATCCATGTTGCATAGTGTAAAAGTAGTTAACTTTTTAAAATTGTGGAGTGGGAACTTTTTGTATTATGTACCCTAACCCATTTATCTATTCCCTAATTGATGGATATTTGGCTATTCCAAATCTGCTATGAAAATTCTTACATAAGACTTAAAAAGTGTTTTCATTTTTCTTGAATAAATAGCTAGAAGTTGAAGGCTACAGGGTAGGTGTGTAGTAGTTGTATAAGAATTTGCTGCATCTCTATAGTTGTACAATTTTATACCCCCAACAGTGTATGAATTCCAGTTGATCCAAGTTTACTGTATTTTAAAACATTTTTGCAATTTAAATGTTGGAAAAATAGCTGAAAAAAATCTAATTATAGTCTATAAAATAACACATCTAAAGAAAAAGATTGGTAAATCTTTTTTATATCACTTTGCTTCCGAACACTAACAACAGCAATAAAAGGCTGTAGGCAATTTCAATAGATTTTTTTTTTTTAACAGCATGTAGAATTTATGGCAAAAAAAAAAAAAAGCGCACAGGTATAGATATAATGATAAGAAGAACCGCTCATCAAGAAAAATATACAGAAATCATGAACAAGTACTATAAGTTCTAAATATAAAATAAAACTATCAGAATGAAAAGGATAATTCAAACTCCAAAATCATTGCTTAAAAGTAATATAAAGAAAGAATGTTCTTGCTACAGAATGTAAGTATATAGAAGACTCATACAGTTGTTCCTTTATGTGCAAGGGAGATTGGTTCCCAGATCTTCTTACCTTCTTGGATATCAAAAAAGCTCAAGTCCCTTAAATAAAATGGTATAGTATTTGCCTATAGCTTACACACATTCTCCTGTGATATAAATTACAATGTACAATCACAATGAAAAATCATACAAAATATTATATTCCAAATCTCAAACATTTGTCAACCAACCTGTACACAGTGGCATATGCCTGTAATCTCAGTTGCTTGGGAGGCTGTGGCAGGAGTATCACAAAGTTGAGGCCAGACTCTGCAACTTAGTTTCTCAAATATTTCTCAGAATAAATTTTAAAAGAAAAAATAAAAAGATCTGGGAATATATATCAGTGGCAAAGTGCCCCTGGGCTCAATTTCCAGTACAAAACAAAATTTTGTCAAACACCTCAACCAAATCTCTTTCCCGTCAAACACAGTTTTGAGGGGGAAAAAAAAAATCACAAGGATGTATATAATTATGCATTTTGTGGTGTGTATATATACTTAATGTAATTATATAATTGTAGCACTGTTCTTAGTGAAAACAAAACTAAAAGTAAAGCAATATTCAATAATGGAAGACATGAATAAATTATGGTACATTAATACCATAAAGTATTACAGAGATAATGCAGAATCAGTTACTAAAAATATATTACTAGATACTGTTGAGTGAGAAAAGCAAAATGTAGTTTTTGATGCTTTCATTCAGTTTTGAATAATATGATACATCTTTAAATATATAAATATATATGTTTTTTTTTTCAGTACAGGATAAATGTATCTCAATATTCTATGTTAGAAAAGATTACTGTGGCCGTTGGGATGGTAGAAACAGTGATTACAATGGAGGAGGTAGAAAAACCAAACAAAAGGAGAAAAAGGTATACTTATAGAGCTTGTATAATATATTTGTTTTATAAAATTATACCTACATATTAGAATACATAGAAATCACATAACATTCCAGTATGAGTTAAAGTAGTAACAAAGGAAAGTTTCATAGTTTAAAATCCTTATACTAGCTATAAGAAATACTATAAGGAAATGAATTAAGCATTAGACTCAAGAAGTTAGAAAAATAACCAACAAAAGGAAAACATAAGAAATTAGTAATGATAAAACTTAGCATAAAACTAAAATAAATGACTAATTCTTTGAAAAATTAGTAAACAGGTAAGATTGTGACTTAACTAATCAAAAAAGGAGAGTCCATTGTACAGCTATGCTGAACTTGAAAAGCTGTATGAATTGATCATTTTTTTACATCATTGACAAAGATGATCTAAATAGTTTGACATAGGAGAATGAGAGAAAGTATTAAGAACTATTTCCAAATCACCAGGCCTCAGGATTCACATGTGAATTCAGATAAACCCTTAGTGAACAGTTTATGACAGTCTTATTTGTATTGTTCCAGAGGGCAAAGAATGAAAATTGCTATCTTTGTTCACAAAATTTGTATAATGTTGACACCTAAACTTCACAAATTTGGTGGGATCAAGGGAAATATGGACTAATGACCTTATGTCTATAGAAGCATCTGAAATAAAGATGAGAAAGTCTCTAATAGCACATTAAAAGCTTACTACTTAGAATTCAACATTATAAACTCAATTAATATGATGACATGAATAGATAAAAGGATAAAAGTCTATATTATTGTCTCCATAGATTCAAAAAAGGCACTCGAAGAAATTCAGCAACAACTTCTTGTTGAAGAGATTTAACATGATAGGAATAACTGGATACTTCTTCAACCTAAACTCACTAATACTTTTTTTCTTGCCCCTTAGTGGTAAAACACAAGGATCAACCCCCATTATACACAGGATGCTAGTCCACTATCACTACTGCTATTTAACAATGTCCTGACAGCACTGGTGAGTGTAACTGGAGAAGAGAAAGAAACAAAATGTATAAATTGAAGGTTTGCAATTTGACTCAAGGGTTGACTGAGTGAAAGAAGCATACTGGAGACCAGTTCAGGATAGTATTCAGGGACCCTAAGGCACTGATTCAGATTTCACCTCTTTGAGGTTGTGCCTTTACTGATAGTTTCAAGGATTGGGGGGGCTACATTTCTAACTATGTTCTTAAGTGTGGCAAGGATGCAGGTGTTTCCTCAGATGCTTCAGGACCTTTCTGTGTGGATCATGTTGCTGGCTATGGTTTTTACCTTAGTGAGCCAGAGCCTGGGAAGAGGCTAAGGCCTCAGGAACATTTGTTCCTGTTCTGTGTGGATATCTGGATTCTAACAGTTGTAATTAATTCTATAATTTTCTTTTGCTAATTAAATAATATTACCATTTTATAGCAGATAATTTTTAAAATATTTACTTTTTAGTTTTAGGTGGACATAATATCTTTATTTTATTTTTATGTGGTGCTGAGGATTGAACCCAGCACCTCACGCATGCTAGGTAAGAGCTCTACCACTGAGCCATGAACTCAGCCCCTATAGCGGATATTTTTATGGCCTCTTCCCAACAAATATGTAACCCACTTAAAAATGATACTGTTGACAAAATTAGAAGAACATTCTACAAATTTATAGCATGAGGTAATTCACACAGCATCTTAAAAACACAAAACACTTTTTAGGGCTACATCTACATATAATAAAGGGACAAAGCATGAACTGAAGATTTGCATCTACTTCAGAAGAGTGATTGCTTCTGGCAAATTAAACTGAAGAAATGTATCAAGATGATCTGTTTATCTGTACAATTTTTAAAAATTTTTTTTGAAGTTTTGATGAACCTTTAACTTAATCATTTATTTATATGTGTGCTGAGAATCAAACTCAGTGCCTCACACATGTGAGGCAAGTGCTTTGCCACAACTCCAGCCCCTGTGAAGTTTCATTTCCTTCACCTAAAATGTGTTCATTGGTTTAACTGCTTTGGTTTCATTTCTCAGTTTCTCCTGATAAGCCTTCATTCAATATGTCATTTAGAATCTTCATCTCTGTTATCTAGATCTAATCCCTCTATTCATAATAAAATTTGATTATTTTTACTTTATTAAATATCAATTTAATAATGGTCAGCAGGAAACATGTCCCCAAAGTGAGTCAACTGGAAAGAAGCTATACATTCACAGAAAGTTGAAAGCTGCTTTTCTATTCTAGTTATACTTGGACTTTCCCTATCTTTTCTATTTGACTCTTGAAAAACACAGACCTTGAGGGACAATACCAATTCTTTGTGTTTGCTGTATATTTCAGTTCTTGATGCCTTTTTTCCTCATTCTAACATCTCTGCAATTAGTTTGCATCTTATAATAGACACTTTTTTGAGATGCAGTGAACTATGTTAAAAGAGAGCCTGATACACTGGGGTAGTCATTGTCCTGTACATGGATGCCCACCACAAACCACAAGTTTGTAACTTGTCAAACATCTTACCTAATCAAGCAATCCTACTCTACAATTCCTCTAGATGTTCCAGGTCCTCAAAAAATGTGACTTGTTCACAACTGCACATTTTTGCTTTCCCAACCAGACCTGCCTGTATGCCACTGGAAACTTTGTGTTAGGAAAAAGTATCTTTTCATTGACCATGAGATTAACACCTTGTGAAAATTAGAGCAGAAAGATTGCAACATGTAAAATAAGAAAAACTCTCTCATATAAAGTGGCCCCAGTCCTAACTACATTTCCTATGTCAGTGAGTGGCACTAACACTCAGTTGGTTTTTTTCAAGTAGCAAATCAAGTACCATCTTGCATCATCTTTTTCATCCTGATAATATTTATTCATGAACCACTCTGCAAATGCTATAGGTATTTCTTATTTTTCTGGCTTAACTTTTAGGAATGGTGTCAGTAATATGGCTAAATAAAGGTGACTAGCATGTTTCTTTACACACACACACACACACACACACAACTAAAACAGAGAAAAACAATTGCTATTTCACTGGAGTGTTCGAAGTGGAGCAACAGAATGCAGTGGGAATGTGTCAGAGACATGGTGGAACATGGAGACACAGAACTGCCTAATAAAGAAGGGAACCCAGTACAGAGCATCTATCATCTTGACACTGTTGAGATCAACCCTGAACCAAAAAGACTTCCCAGAGTAGGAAAGGGTAAGAAAGAAAGCCCTAGTAAGAAAGGGTAAGAAGAAAAACCCTCAGTGTTTGCTGCTGGAAAGGCATGTAGTTCTCACAGGCACTGAGCCCAGTTTGGAAAGCTGCTGGGTTATCACACTACTCGCTGCATTGCCCCAGAAAAAGAGCCCACTCCATGGAGTATCCTCTCTTCACCACATGGCTGCAAAATCCTAGTGCATCAGTGCAACTCAAGAAACCAGAAAACCAGAATAAACCAAACCCCATATTAAAAGAAACAAAGAAATAACAAATGTCAAGACAGAAATAAAATAGGGACTGAAAAAAAATAGAAAACATGTAACAAAGAGCTACTAGTTTAAAAAAAAATAACTTTAGATTAACCAAGATAAAAAGAGAGAATCCCCAAATAAATAAAATCAGAGATAAAAAAGGAGATATTACAACTAATACCACAGAAATACAAAAGATCACTAGAAAACATTATAAACAATTATATGCCGACAAATAAACAAAACCTTAGAATAAATTTAAACAAAGTCTATAATCTTTACAATGAAACTTACAAAATAATGATAAATTGAATAAAGTACATAAAAAGGAAGACAGCCTATGCTCATGAATTGGAAGAATATAATTCAAATGTTTCTACTATGCAAAGTGATCTACTGTTTCAACGCAATTTCTATCAAGATACTAATGACATTCTTCATAGAAAGAGATTAAAACATTTCCAAAATTAGCATAATCTAGAAAACAAACAAAACCCCTCAAATGCCTAAAGAAATAATGAGTAAAAATAGCAAAGCTAGAGTCATTATAATATCTTCAAATCATACTACAAAGCTATAGAAACCAAAACAGCATAGTACTGGCATAAAAGCAGACATATAGGCCAATCAAACAGAATAGAGAACCCAGGAATAAATCTCTACATTGACACCAACTAATTTTCAACAAGTATAATAAGAGCACATGTTAGAAAAAGAGCTGGAAAAAAATTGGAAATTCCCTCTAAAAACTGGAAAAAGGCAAGAATGTCTCTTTTACCACTTCTGTTCAACACCATCCTTGAAACTCTAGCCAGAGCAAATAGAAGAAAGAAATTAAAGGAATACTAATAGGAAAGAAGAATTCAAACTATTACTATTTGCTGATGACATGATTCTATATTTAGAAGATCCAAAAACTTCCACCAGAAAACTTCTAGAACTAATAAATAAATTCAGCAAAATAGCAGGATATAAAATCAACACCCATAAATCAAACACATTTCTGTATATCAGTGATGAATCCACTGAAAGAGAATTTGGGAAAACTACCCCATTCACAATAGCCTCAAAAACAATAAAATACTTGGGAATCAATCTAACAAAAGAGGTGAAAGACCTCTACAATGAAAACACTAAAGAAATTGAAGAAAACCTCAGAAGATGGAAAGCTCTCCCATGCTCCTGGATAGGCAGAATTAATATTTTCAAAATGGTCATACTACCAAAACTATTATACAGGGCTGGGGCTGTAGCTCAGCGGCAGAGTGCTTGCCTAGCATGTGTGAGGCACTGGGTTTGATCCTCAACACCACATAAAAATAAAGGCACTCTGTCTATCTACAACTACAAAAAAAAAATAAAATAAAAAGGCATTATACAGATTTAATACAATTCCTATTAAAATCCCAATGACACTCTTCATAGAAATAGAAAAAGCAATCATGAAATTCATTTGGAAAAATAAGAGACCTAGAATAGTCAAAGAAATCCTTAGCAAAAAAAGTAATCAGGAGGCATCACAATACCAGACCTTAAACTATGCTACAGAGCTATAGTAACAAAAACAGCATGGTTTTGGCACCAAAATAGACTTATAGACCAATGGTACAGAATAGAGAACACAGAGACAAACTCACATAAGTACAGTTATTTCATACTATCCAAAGTTGTCAAAAACATTCACTGGAGAAAAGATAGTCTATTCAACAAATGGTGCTGACAAAACTGGAAATTCATATGTAGCAAAGTGAAATTAAACCTCTATCTCTCATCCTGCACAAAACTTAATTCAAAGTGGATCAAAGACTTAGGCAGTAGAACAGAGACCCTGTGCATAATAGAAGAAAAAGTAGGCTCAAATCTTCAGCATGTCGGCCTAGAATCTGACCTCCGTAACAAGACCCCTAAAGCACAAGAAGTAAAATCAAGGATCAATAAATGGGATGGATTCAAATTAAAAAGCTTCTTCTCAGAAAAGGAAAAAAAAATCAACAGTGTGAAGGGACAACCTATAGAATGGGATAAAATATTTGCAAATTTGTCACTTAATAGATTGATATCCAAGATGTACAAGGAACTCAAGCAACTCAACAGTAAAAATAAAATAATCTAATGTAACAAGTGGTCAAATGATCTGCATAGACAGCTCTCAAAAAACGATATACAAATGGGCAACAACTATATAGAAAAATGTCCAATATCACTAATCTTCAGGGAAATAAAAATCAAAACTACAGTGCAAATAGAGATCCAAGATGGTTGAATAAAGGTCCCTTGTGCACAACTCTGCCACAGGGCAACAAAAGACAAACTATTTCAAGAAGAGGGATTGAGGGAGAACTCTGGAAATCAGCAAGGAATTGATGGGACCCCTAAATAGCATTGAGGGTAAGAAATACAATGTAGAGTAAAGAACAAAGCAAATTGAAACTTCAACCCCAGTTCCCTGGTTATGTGAGTTGAGCCAGGAGCCACCACATTGCTGGGAAAAGGTAAGCAGGAATGTATTAGAAACTCCCATTATGGAGGCAGAACAGCAGTTCTCATTGCAGGAGAATTCTCCAGTCCTCACAGATTTTGATTTCAGTTTGGGAAGCTAATTGGTCTCAGAACAACTGCTCTGTCCAAGAGAAGGAACTCATGTTGCTTTCTACCCCCAGAATCCAAGCTGCTACAAAAGTCACCTCTAGATACTAACTTGCCTTTGGGACTAGCAACTGGATACCTGATGCCACCAGAAGCCTTGGGCTGGCATATATCTTGCAGGGCAAAGATTAGGCCCCTTGATGTTCTGCAGCTTCAGAACAGGTGGTTGCCATAGCCTTGAACCACGTGTGCCCTACAGAAACTAGGAAAGGTCTCCTCCCAGTCCATTGGTTTGAAGTTGTGGGTGCTGGTTCCACAACCCCCAGCATCACTCAGGTCTTCCCCTGGGGACCTAGGGAAGGTATCATTTGTATCCCATACCTCTAGGAAGATCCTTGCCAGTGCTGCAGTCAGAAACCACTGAAGATTTATTCCTTAGTCCACTCTTGGGCTGTGGCTACTTGTATGTACCAATATCAGTGACATCACTTGTACTTGTCACTCACAATCTTGGAAAAGTCCCACATATGCCCTACAACTCCAGGATGATGAATACCAAAGCCACAAGCACCAGAAAAACCCATGCCTGACCCATAGGACCTGAAGAAGGTCTCTATATCCAATATATTCAGGAACATAGATAGCATGACACAAGCCTCCACATCATCTGTACATGCCCCCATGGGATTTAGAGAAAGTCTCTTTCTCAGTCTAGAGCCTTGGAAGCACAGGTACTGGTGCCAAAAGCACCAACATCATCTGTCCTTGTTCCTTGGGACAGGGAATAGTTTTTAATCAGTTCCAACAGCCATCCAGGTCACTTTTGATTCCTATAATGTGGTTACTAGTGTCCCAGATCATAGCACACCCATATTCGTCTCACAGACCTGAGGAAGGACATCCTATCCTGCAGCTCTGTAGCTCCAGATCTGTAACTGCTGGTGCCACAGTCCCAGGCATCTCCCACATTTATCTTGTAGAACTCGAGGAAGGTCTTCATTATGTACTGTGTGCTACAACTTTCTCCTTGCTCTGTAGCACCTGGAGATAGCCTTCATCATATATCATACAACTGAGATCATAGCAACTGTCATCACAAACCCCAGTACTGTCAGTACTTGATTCTTTGTGGCCTGAGGACATGCACTTTTGAGATCCTGTGTCTATTGCAAAGTCATAAAACTACTTTCATGAACTGCTGCAGTCTAGATAACTGAGGCACTCAGACACTACTAACATCAATCACAAATGCTGAAATCAGAGGCTACACTTTTAAGCTCAATTATAACCAATGCTAAAGCATCTACTCAACTGACTCCCTATATCCTATCTAAATAAAAGTATTTTCCTACAAAGTCTACTCCATAAAATTAGAATAGATAGTAGTTATACCAGATGGGTAGATATCAACAAAAGGACACAAGCAACATGAAAGAAAACATGAACCTCCAAAGGAACACAATTATTCTCCAGAAATAAATCCTAATTTGAAGGAAATCTATGAAATTCCTGAAACAGAATTTTTTGTATGTTATTATTTTTATTCGTTTTTTTTTCTATACTGCAACAGAATTTAAAATAATTATCCTAAGGAAATTCAATGAGTTGCAGGAGAATACAGACAGGCATTATAAAGAAATGAGGAAAATAATTCAATATATAAATGAGACATTCAAAGAGATAGATACTATAAAAAAGAACCAATCAGAAATCTTGAAGGTAAAAATTTCAATTGAGGAAATAAAAATATAATGAGGAGCTACCACAATATACTAGAACAAGCAGAATAAAACTTGAGACAAAAAAGAAAAAAGAATTTAAATGAATAGAGAGTCTTTGAGACATATGGGACACCATTAAGCAACCAAAATATTAGAGGAATTTCAGATAAAGAAGAAAAGGAGAAAGACACTGAGAACCTATTTTACAAAATAATAGCCGAAAAGTTTCTAAATATCCAAAGAGATATGGACATCCAGATGCAAGAAGGACTCCAATGAGATTGAACCAAAATAGACTTTCACCAAGCCATAAAATACTCAGAATGTCAAAAGTACAAGAAAAATAATCCTAAAACAGAAAGAGGAAAACATCAATGTGTGCAAAATGAAATACCATTAGACTTACAGCAAGATTTAGCAACAGAAATCTTATAGGCTAGAAGAGAATGGGTTGATATAGTCAAAATACTGAAAAAAAAAATCTGCCAACCAAGAATATTATGCCCAGCAAAATTATCCTTCAGAAATGAAAAAATAAATTCCTTCTCAAATAAACAAAAACAGGAAATTTATCATCACCAGATTAATCCCATAAGAAATTTAAGGGAATCCTATACTAAAAATGAAAGGATGAAAACTACCATCACAAAAAGACCTGAATAAATAAAGCTCAATAGAACAGATATACAAACGAAAAAGAGCATAATACCTTAATATGGCAGAAAGCTACCAGATGACAAAGATAAATAAGTAGAAACATACAGAGTATATAAAACAAGCAGAGGACAACAAAATGACAGGAGACAACTCATGCCTATCAACAATAATCTTGAATAAAAATAGATTAAATTTATCAATCAAAAGACAGACTGGTCAAATAGATAGAAAACCAAGACCCAACTATATCCTGCCTACAAGAAACTCACTTCGCTGGTAAACATACAGACTAAAAATGAAGTGTTGGAGAAATATATAAGTGCAAATGGAAACCAAAAGTGAATAGGAGTAGCTATATTCAAATGCGGCAGACTTTAAATCAAAAAGTAAAAAAAAAAAAAAAAAAAAAAAAAAAAAAGACAAAAAGGTATTATGTCATTATGTATTGATAAAAGGATTAAGCAAGCAAGAAGATATAGCTATTTTAAATATACATACACATTCAACATAGATTGTACAAATACATAAAGCAAATATTAGATCTAAATGAGAGACAAACTACTTTAATAATAGCTGGGGACCTAGAACCTCATTAACCTCAATGGAAAGATCATCCAGGGACGGGGGAACCAACAAAAAATCCTGAGTTGAGTCATACTATAGATAAAATGAACCTCCACAGACATTTACAGAACATTTCAACCTGTAACAGCAGAATACACATTTTTTCTTATTAGTACATAGAACATTCCCAAGGGTAGATCATATATTAGCTACAAAACAAAGTCTCAACAATTTTCAAGAGCTGAAATCATATCATTCAAATTTTCTCAGACCACAATAAAATAAAACTACAAGTCAAGAACAGGAAGAATGGAAAATACAGAAATACATGAAAAATTGAATATAATGCTCCTAAATGGCCAATCATAATTGAAGAAATTAAAAGGGAAATAAAAAGATGTCTTGAAACAAATGAAAATGAGAGGAAAACATCTAAATCTATTGAATTCAGCACTAGCAGTATTGAGGAAAGTTATGGCAACACATGCATACACCAAAAAATAGATTTCAAATAACCTAATAATGTATCTAAGTATTTACAAAAGAACAAAAATAAACCCAAAATCAGTAGAAGGAAAGAGCTAATAATTAAGATCAGACCATAAATAAAATTGAAACAACTAAAAAATAATCAATGAAAGTTTAAAAAAAATAAAAGGATAAACATAATTGACAAGTATTTAGCTACACTAACAAAGAAAAAAAAGAAACAAGACTCAAAATTAGAGCTAAAAAGGGAACATTACAACAGATACCACAGAAACACGAAGAATCATAGGAAACTACTATGAACAATTATAAGCAAAAGCACTGCAAAGCTAGAAGAAATGGATTAAGTCCTGAATGTGTTTAACCTACTAAAATTGGTGCAAGAATCCCAGCAGCTTAGGAGGTGGAGGCAGGAGGGTCACAAGTTCAAAACTAGCTTCAGCAAAAGTGAGGTACTAAGCAACCCGTGAGACCCTGTCTTTTTATAAATACCAAATAGGCCTGGGAACGTGGCTCAGTGGTTGAGTGACCCAATTTCAATCCTCAGTACCACCCCCCTCCCCCCAAAAAAGAAATAGAAAATCTAAACAGACTTCAAATATGCACATTTTATTATACTTCAATTCTACTTCAATAAAGCTATGGAAAAAAATAGAACAAAATATGTAATGAGATTGAAGCAATAATTAAAAATCTCCCATATAATGTATGGTTTTACTGCTGAATTCTACAAAACATTGTTACAAAGAACTAATTCTATTTCTTGACTATTTCAAAAAATTTAAATGGAATTGTCAAAACTCTTTACAAACCCAGTTTTACCTTGATATCAACACCAGATGAAAATACCACTATTGACACATATCCCTTATGAGCATACATGTAAAAAAATTAATGATAATCAACAAAATACTAGGAAATCAAATTCAACATCACATCACAAATATCATTCATCATGATCAACTTGGTGTCATCTCAGGGATGCAAGGATGATTCAATATATGCAAATAAAAATGGCACCAAGAATAAAGGACACAAACCATATGATCATCTCAGTGTTGCAAAAGCATTCAACAATATTCAACAACCCTTTATAATAACTCTCAAATAATTAGGTATAGAAAAAACATACCTAAGAATACTAATGGCTATGTTAGAAAAACCCACAGTCAATATCACACCGAACAGGAGAAAGCTGAAAACATTTTTTTCCGATATCAGGATTATAAAACAAGGATATCTACTTTCACCACTCTCATTTAATAGTGTGGTACATGTTTGCAAGAGCTTTTGGCCAAATTGGAAAGAAAGATGTTCAATTATTCATGTTTGAAGATGTTATGGGTTTTTATATTGAAAAATCTAAATACAACATAAAAAGCTTTTAGAACTGGTGAACATACAAAAAAGCTGTAGCATTTTATACACTAATAGACAACTTGATGAAAAAGAAATCAAGAAAGCAATCCCATTCAGCAAGGCCACAAGAAATAAAGTATTCAGAATAAATTTTTAAAATGAAATGAAAGAACTCTGATGAAAATGATAACACTGATGAAAGAAATTCTATAGGACACAAAAATGGAATGATGTCACATGTTCATGAATCAGAGAAATTATTATTGTTAAAATGATTGTACTTCCCAAAATGGGATTCAAAGAAATTACCATCAAAATAACAATAACTTTCTTTACAAAGATAGAAAAAAATCCTAGAATTCATATGGAGTCCCCAAATAATCGAAGCCACCTGAACAACAAAAAATCCCAACAAAACAAAAGCTGAAGGCATAGTGATATCAAAGTCATAACAACCAAAATCACATGGTACTAGCATAGAAAGATAAATGGAACATGAGAATAAAGAATCCAGAAATTAATCCACATACATGACCCTTCAATAAATGGTGCTGGCCAAACTGCATATACATCTGAAAGAGAATGAAACAAGATCTGTTTCTCTCATCATATGTAAAAATCAACTCAAAATGGATAAATACTAAATTTAAATCCTGAAACTGTGAAATTACTACAAGAAAATATAGGGAAAATAATTAAAGAAATTGGTGTGGGCAATAATATTCTAGATTGAACGCCAAAGGTATAGGCAATCAAAATAAAAATAGATTATATCAAACCAATAAACTTCTGCAAAGTAAATAATCAATGGAATTAAGAGACAACCTACAGAAGGTGATAAAATATTTAAATATTTGAAATTATTAATCTGACAAGATTTTTCAAGAATATACAAATAACTCAAAAAGTTAAATACCTAAAAAATAGTTTTTATTAAAAATAGGCTAAATATCTGAAGACTTTTTTTTTTTTTTTAAAAAAAAGATGTATAAATGGCCAATAAGTACCTGAAAAATTTCAGTATCAATAATCATTAGGAAAATGCAAATCAAGATCATAGTGAGATCATCATCTCAGAGTGGGTATCATCAAAAAAGAACAAAGATGAGAAATGCTGGCAAAGATGTGAAGAAAGGGGAAACTTGTGTCCTGTTGGTGAGAATGTAAATTAGTGCAGTCATTACAAAAAACAGTATGGAGATTCCTTTAAAAACTAAATATAAAACTGCCACATGATCCATCAATTCTATTACTGGGTATGTATCCAAAGGGCATGAAATCATTATCAGAAGAAATACCGGCACTGCCATGTTTATAACAGTACTATTTACAATAGCCAAGATGTGGAATCAAATTAGTTGCCTATCAGTGAATGAATGCAGAAAAAAAATGTATGAGAGCACATATTATTTAGCCATAAAAAAGAACAAAATTCTGTTTTTTGCAGCAATATGGATGCCTGGAGGTGTTTATGTTGAGTAAAATAAGCCAGACACAGAAAGACAAATGACATATGTTCTCATTTATGTGTGGAAACTGAAAAGTTGATCTCACAGTAGAATTAAGGGAAGCAATAGTCACTAGTGATTGGAAAGTCCAGGAAGAAGGATGGAAAGAAGCTTAATAAAGGGCACCAGAATACAGAGGAGGAATTAGTTCTGATTCCATAGCACATTAGGATAACTATTGGTTAAAACAGTATAAGATATATTTCAAAATGACTATAAAAATATGAAATTCCCAACACAATAATTAACATTTGAAAATATGGAAATGTTTATACTCTGATTTGTTTATTACACATTATGAAAAGCTATCAAATTATCCATAATGTACCCATAAAATGTACAAATATTGATAATCACATGGCCCACTGCCAGGGAGTAACCATGACCCACACTTTGGCCCACCACTGGAGAGGAACACCCAGCCCGCACTGAGAGGAATACCACACTGTGATTCCCTATTCACCAACGTGTGGCTCCACCCAAACCTCCTCCATTTTGGGATATCACAGCCGCCATAGCCCTCCCAATGTGGTAATCTCCATGGGACATCAGACAGGGCCAGGATGAGGCTGCCAGTTGCAGCACCACACACCACACTGTGGCATTACAGAGTAGGCTACCCAATATCATTGTACAGCCCATCCTTCCAGCCCCATCTCTGAAAGTGGTTACCTCCATCTTGGGACACTTCCACCACCACCTTGGGTTGCCTCTGCTGCCACCTCTGCCATCTTTAGCTGGGGCAGCTTCTCCCTTGGGACACTGACTGGGGCCTGGAAGCCCAACATGAAGGTACCTACAGGTTTGACACTACTGGCTATAACAGCGGTATCTCTGCTAGGTGGGCTAACAGACACCATCCTGTTGCAGACGCAGTAGGGAGCCTTTCATGGGGTTGTCTCCCTCTTTTTTTTCTCCTGCTAAACGCCAACTTCTCATGATTACCCTTTCACTAGTCCTATAATCGAATACCTCTATATTCTCACATCCTACCTCATAAACGTCACAACCTACTCCCCCTATCTGTCCACTATTAGAAACTGTAAACCCTTATGCAACCCTACTGACTATATGGTAGAAGATAACTAAACTCATCATTTCTGTTTATAGAGACAAAACTGTAAATGTCTAAATAGAAGCTAATTGATCTATGGTTGCATATTGTTTGCATTAGGTGCTGTAAACATTGATATTCCCCTTAAAGGTGAGGTATTGGTAATCTGCAGGGACACTACATGATTATAAGGTATAAGCTGCAATACCACAGATCTGCACTGCAAGAGGGGAAGACACATAGACAACATGAAAAAAACAGAGGAAAGTACCCAAACAAACCAAGATACTACAAAAATAGAATCCATTGGCAGCACAATATATCAAATGTCAGAGAAGGAGTTCAGAATGTACATAATTAAAATGATCTGTGAATTAAAGAATGACCTAAGTGAGTAAATACAGGCAAAAATTGATCACTCTTCTAAAGAGATAAGAGAAAATACAGATAACAAAAGATTACTTCGAGAAAGAGAGATTCTGAAAAAAAACAAACAAACAAATAGAAATCCTTGAAATGAAGGAAACAATAAACCAAATAAAAAACTCAATAGAGGGCTGGGGATATAGCTCAGTAGTAGATCACTTGCCTATCATGTGTGAGGCACTGGGTTTGATTCTCAGCACTATAAATAAATAAATAAAATAAAGGTCCAAAAAAATTTTTTTAAAAGTCAATAAAAAGCATCACCAACAGACTAGATCACTTGGAAGATAGACCTCAGACAATGAGAACAAAATATACAATATTAAAAATAAAGTTGACCACACAGTGAAGATGATAAGAAACCATGAATTGAATTTCTAAATGTTATGGGATAACATCAAAAGACCAAACCTAAGATTTATTGGGATAGAGGAAGGCACAGAGATTCAAACTGAAGGAATTCAGAATCTCTTCAATGAAATAATATCAGAAAATTTCCCAAACATGAAGAATGAATTGGAAAATCAAATAAAAGAGGCTTACAGGACACCAAATATACAAAATTACAATAGATCGACAATAAGACACATTATAATGAAAATGCCTAGCATACAGAATAGGTATAGAATCTTAAAGGCCACAAGAAAGAGGAATCAGGTTACATATAGGAGACAACCAATTCAGATCTCAGCAGATTTTCAACCCAGACCCTCAGAGCCAGGAGAACCTGGAACAACATATACCAAGCTCTGAAAGAAAATGGATGCCAACCAAGAATCTTATGTTCAGCAAAATTAAGCTTCAGATTTGATGATGAAATAAAAACCTTCCATGATGACCAAAAGTTAAAAGAATTTACAGTAAGAAAGCCTGCACTACAGAGCATTCTTGGCAAAATATTCCATGAGAAGGAAATAAAAAACAACAATGAAAATCTGCAATGGGAGGAACTACACTAAAGGAAAGGCCAATCAAAGGAGAAACCAAGTTAAGTTAAAAAACAAAAATAAACCAAAATGACCAGGAATGAAAACCATGTCTCAATAATAACCCTGAATGTTAAGGGCCTAAACTCATCAGTTAAAAGACATAGGCTGGTAGATTGGGTTAAAAAAAAAAAAGACCCAACAATATGTTGCCTTCAAGAGACTCATCTTATAGGAAAAGACATCCACAGACTGAAAGTGAAAGAATGGGAAAAACCATATCACTCACATGGACCAAATAAACAAGCAGGGCTTTCCATCCTCATATCAGATGGAGTGGACTTTAAACCAAAAAGAGTGAAAAGGGATAAAGAAGGTCATTTCATACAACTTAAGGGATTCATACATCAACAAGACATAACAATCATAAGCATCTATGCACCAAACAATGAGGCATCTATGTTTATCAAACAAACCCTTCTCAACTTCAAGAATCCAATAGACCATAACACGATAATACTGGGTGACTTTAACACACATCTCTCACCACTGGATGGATCTTCCAAACAAAAACTAAACAAAGAAACTATAGAACTCAATAAAACAATCAATAATTTAGACTTAACAGACATATATAGAATATTCCATCCATCAACAAGTCAATACACTTTCTTCTCTGCAGCACATGGATCCTTCTCCAAGACAGACCATATGTTATGCCACAAAGCAAGTCTTAGAGAATACAAAAAAAAAAGAGAGATACTATCCCGCATTCTATCAGATCATAATGAAATGAAATTAGAAATCAATGATAAAATAAAAAAATAGAAGCTACTTCAACACCTGGAGACTAAATAATATGCTATTGAATGACACATGGATAACAGAACACATCAGGGAGGAGATAAAAAAATTCTTAGGGGTAAATGAGAACTCTAATACAACATATCAAAATCTCTGGGACACTATGAAGGCAGTGCTAAAAGGAAAGTTCATTGCGTTAAGCTCATTCATGAAAAGAAAAAGCCAACAAAAAACATGACCTGATATTACTTCTCAAAGCCCTAGAAAAAAAGAGGAACAAACAACACCAAAGAAGCAGAAGACAGAAAATAATTAAAATTAGGTCCTAAATCAATAAAATTGAAACAAAAAAAGTTCAAAAAATTGACAAAATAAAAAAGCTGATTCTTTGAAAAAATAAAATTAATGATAAGGAGAAAACTCAAATTATTAAAATTCATGATGAAAAAGAAAATATCATGACAGACACTATTGAAATACAGAAGATAATTAGAAACTTTACACTCGAATAAAATAGAAAATCGAAGACACCAACATATTTCTGGAGGCATATGACCTACCCAAACTGAACCAGGAGTACATACATAACTTAAACAGATCAATTTTTAGGCAAGGAAACAGAAGATGTCATCCAAAGCCTACCAACCAAGAAAAGCCCAGGAACAGATGGATTCTCACTAAGTTCTCTGAGACTTACAAAGAAGAATTAATACCAATACTCCTCAAATTATTCCATGAAATAGAATGAGTTTGGAAGGGTCCTCTCCTGTTCTATGAGGCTACTATCACCCTAATACAAAAATCAGACAGAGACACATCAAAGAAAGAAAATTTCAGACCAATATCCCTGATGAACATAGATGTGAAAATTCTCAATAAAATTTTGGCAAATACAAAAACATATTAAAATGATAGTGCACCACAATCAAGTGGGGTTCATCCCAGGGATGCAAGGTTGGTTCAACATACAGAAATGAATAAATGTAATCCATCACATCAATAGACTTAAAGATGAGAATCATATGATCATATCAAATGATGCAGATAAAGTGTTTGATAAAATACAGCACCCTTCCATGCTAAAAACACTAAAAAAAAACTAGGAATAGTAGGAACATACCTCAACACTATAAAAGCTATCTATGCTAAACCCAAGGCCAACATCATCCTAAATGGAGAAAAATTGGAAGCATTCCCTCTAAAAACTGGAAGAAGACAGAAATGCCCCCTTTTTACCACTTTAATTCAACATCATCCTTGAAACTCTAGCCAGAGCAATTAGACAGATGAAAGAAATTAAAAGAATACAAATAGGAAAAGAAGAATTCAAACTACCATTATTTGCTGATCACATTATACTTAGAGGATACAAAAAATTCCACAAGAGAACTTCTAAACTAATAAATGAATTCAGAAAAGTAGCAGGATATAAAATCAATACCCATAAATCAAATGCATTTCTATACATTAGTGATGAATCTTCTGAAAGAGAAATTATGAAAACTACCTCATTCACAATAGCCTCAAAACAACAACAACAACAACAACAAATACTTGGGAATCAATTTAACAAGAGAAGTGAGAGACCTCTAGAATGAAAACTACAGAACACTAAAGAAAGAAATTAAAGAAGACCTTAGAAGATGGAAATATCTCCCTTGTTCTTGGATAGGCAGAATCAATATTGTCAAAATGGCCATAATACCCAAAGATTCAATGCGATTTCAATTAAAATCCCAATGTCCATCCTTATAGAAATGGAAAAAGCAAATCATGAAATTCATTTGGAAAAACAAGAGACCCATAATAGCCAAAGCAATCCTCAGCAAGAAGAGTGAAGCAGGAGGCATCACAATACCAGAACTTAAACTATACTACAAAGTGAAAGCAAGAAAAACGGCATGGTATTGGCACCAAAATAGACAGGTAGATTAACAGTATAGAATAGAAGACAGAGAAAAACCCACATAAATTCAGTTACTCATACTAGACAAAGGTGCCAAAAACATACATTGGAGAAAAGATAACCTCTTTAACTAATAGTGTTGGAAAACTGGAAATCCATATGCAGCAAAATGAAACTAAACTCCTATCTCTCACCATGCACAAAACTCAACTCAAAGTAGATCAAGGACCTAGGAATTAGACCAGAGACTCTGTGCCTAATAGAAGAAAACAGTAGGCTCAAATCTTCATCATGTTGGATTAGGCCTCGACTTCCTTAAGAAGACTCCTAAAGCACAAGAATTAAAATCAAGAATCAATAAATGAGATGGATTCATACTAAAAAGCTTTTTCTCAGCAAAAGAAACAATAAATGAGGTGAAGAGAGAGTGTACGTTTTGGGAGCAAAGTTTTGCAACATGCACATCAGATAGAGTGCTGATCTCCAGGATATATAGAGAGCTCAAAAAACTTAACACCAAAAACCAAAAACAAAACAAAAACAAACAAAAAAAAAAAAACCCAAACCCAATCAATAAATGGGCTAAGGAGCTGAACAGACACTTCTCAGAAGAAATACAATCAATCAACAAATATATGAAAAAGTGCTCAACATCTCTAATAATTGGAGAAATGAAAATTAAAACTACTCTAAGATTTCATCTCACCCTAGTCAGAATGGCAGTTAAGAAGAATTCAAACAACAATAAATGTTGGCAAGGATGTGGGGGAAAAGGTACACTCATACATTGCTTGTGGGACTGCAAATTGGTGCAACCAATCTGCAAAGCAGTATGGATATCCTTTAGAAAACTTGGAATGGAACCACCATTTGATCCAGGTATCCCACTCCTTGGTTTATACCCAAAGGACTTAAAATCAGCATAATATAGTAACACAGCCACATCAATGTTTATAGCAGCACAATTCACAATAGCTAAACTGTGGAAGCAACCTAGATGCCCTTCAAGAGATTAATGGATGAAGAAACTGTGGTACATATATACAATGGACTGTTACTCAGCATTAAAAAAGAATAAAATTATGGCATCTTCAGGTAAATGGATGGAGTTGGAGAATATCAAGCAAAGTGGAGAAGGCCAGTCCTCCCAAAAACCCAAAGGCTGCATGTTCTGATAAATGGATGTTGATCCATAATGGGGGATGACATGAGAAAAATGGAGAAACTTTGAGCAAAGGTGGGAGGACGGACATGGGCACAGGAAAGATGGTAAAATGAGATGGACATCATTACCATAGGTACATGTAAGACTGCACAAATGTTGTGATGCTACATCGTGTATAACCAGATAAATGAAAAGTTGTGCTGCAATTGCATACAATGAATCAAAATGCATTCTGCTGCTGTCATATGTACCTAATTAGAATTAAAAAAAAAACCTAAGATTTCATCTCACTCCAGTCAGAATGGCAGTTAAGAAGAATACAACAGTTACTAATAGGGCATTATGTAAAAATGTGGATGTGTAACCGATGTGATTCTGCAATCTGTATTTGGGGTAAAATTGGGAGTTCATAACCAACTTGAATCTAATGTATGAAATATGATATGTCAATAGCTTTATAATGTTTTGAACAACCAATAAAAAAAAAGAAACATTTAAAAAAAAAGAAGAATACAAGCAACAATAAGTGTTGGCGATGATGTGGGGAAAAATCTACACTCATGTTGCTGGTGGGACTGCAAACTGGTGCAACAAATCTGGAAAGCAGTATGGAGACTCCTTAACTCCTTAAAAAGCTTGGAATGGAACCACCATTTGACCCAGGTATCCCACTCCTTGGTCTATATCCTAAAGGCTTTAAAACAGCATACTACAGTAATGCAGCCACATCAATGTTCATAGCAGCACAATTCACAATTGCTAAACTGTGGAAGCAACCTAGATGCACTTCAGTAGATGAATGGATAAAAAAGTTGGTACATATACATGATGCAATATTACTCAGCATTAAAAGAGAATAAAATTTTGGCATTTGCAGGTAAATGGGTGGAGTTGGAGAATATCATGCTGAGCAAAATTGTCCAATCTCGAAAAACCAAGGGCCGAATGTTTTCTGTGGATGCTAATCCACATGAGGTGGAGTGCATGGGATAAGTGGAGGAACTTTGCATGGGGTAAAGGGGAGGAGAAGAGGGGACAGAGGGGTACAAAAGACGGTGGAATGAAATGGACATCATTACCCTAGGTACATGTATGATTGTATGTGAAGTAGAGCCACACCATTTATACAATCAGAAGTGAAAAATTCTGCTCCATTTATGTACAAGAAATTGAAGAGCTTTCTACTGTCATGTATAACGGATTTGGACTAATAAAAAGTACAAATATTATATCTTAATTAAAAAAAAGCCAACAAGCAAATATACCCCAAATGTGATGGCATCTCACCCCAATTAGAGTGGCTATTGTTGAAATAATTCAACAACAAATGCTGGTGAGAATTTTGAAAAAGGGGGACACTTTTATTCTGTTTGAGGAAATGTAAATCAGTACAACCATTATAAAAAACAGTATGAAAGTTCCTAAAAAAATCCCTGGAAATAGAAGTACCATCTGTTTCAGTAATCGTACTGCTAGATATATACTCAAAAACTGAAACCAGTGTCTTGAAAAGATATTTGCACTCACATGTTTATTGTATTATTTACAACAGCCAAGAGAGGGAAAAAACTTAAGTGTCCATCAATGGATGAATGGATAAATAAAATATGGTCTGTATATGAAAGGGAATATTATTGGGCCAAAAAGAATGAATTTCTGTAATTTACAACAACATGGTTAAACCTGGAAGATATATGTTAAGTGATGTAAGTTAGGGATAGAAAGAAAGACAAATACAGCATGTTCTCATTTATATGTAGAAGTTAAAAATGTTGATCTCAGAAGTGGAGAGAATGGTGGTTACCAGAACCTAGGAAGTGTGTGTGTGTAGGGGGCCAATTGAGAGAGAATAGTTCATGAGTACAGCAGTGTAGTGGACAGGAAGAATAACTTCTAATGTTCTGTAGCACAATGGGGATAATCATAGTTGACAATTAATTTCAAAAGAGCTGGTAGGAAGGATTTTGACCGTTTCCAACATAAATAAATAATAAATGTTTGAGGTGATAAGCTAATTTTCCTAATCTGATCATTATACATATATGTATACATTGTTGAAATGTCACTCTGTACCCTATAAATGTGAATGTCTCTCTCTCTCTCTCTCTATATATATATATATATACACACACACACACACACACACACGTGTATGTATATGTGTGTGTACTTTTTTTTAAAAAAGAGCCTAATGCCCAAAATGACTTGAGAACATCTGTAATTGAACTTCTGCAGTCTTTCCCTTTCATTCTCACACATGTATGCATTCTGGACCATATTAAATGGTTTTAGTTTCTTGAAAAAAACTTTAGGAGTGGAATTGTTGGGTTTATGGGTCAGAGACTTTATACCTTTCCCTTACAGCCACAAGATCCCATTTGTGCTCATCCTACTTTTGGAGGTGAGGAAAGGAGTGGGGTAACTGTTAGCATGTTTATGAACGGCAAGTTCTAAAAGCAACAGCCTTATACATGTCAATGCCTATCAGATACAGCTGTGCTTTAATTCCTCATTTTCTTAAGCTTTATAATCAAGCAAGAACAGTCATTGAGGCAATAAGTCTTAAACCTTTGATTCAAATGAAATGTCAGAGTATGAGAGACAAGAAGTACATGCCCTACTTCTGTGAGTGGATGATGGCCAGGATTAGGAGGCCATTGGTTATGATTAGGAATGAGTATGTTTTCAGAATATGCATTTCTGTCCATTGAATATATCATAGGAGACGGGTAGTTGTCGGGGGCCACTCTGAACAGGAGCTATGCACACACCTTTAAGTCCTGAATAAAGAGGTACTGGACTGGTATTGCACCCTGCAACAAAAGTGGACTTTAGCTCTGCTCAGATAAAAAGGTGCAGTTCAGGAGTGGGTATTACCCTATTGGAGTAGGCTGCTTCCTCGTTTCTTTGTAATCCTACTCCTTTGCCTCTTTTTTTTTTTTTTTTAAGTTCTATCTCTATATACAGTTATATTCTGAAGTACTAGCTAGTTAGGGCTTTGACATATGAATTTTAGGGGGAAAAAATTCAGTTCATAACAGACCCCAAATTTTCCCTGGAACAGCCTCCCCCAATAAGACCCGGGTTCGAGGAGTGCTTCTTCTCTTTTTGCCTGCCTTGCCTCCTTCGTGGGAGTTGGGTCAGAGGGACCATCAAAGAACCCAAAGAAAAAGATATTTCTCTGTCTATGTGTCATTATTTTGTGCCAGCCCAGTTCTCCTGGAGTGACCCTGACTGGTTTAGTCGTGTGTTGTGACAGGTGGTGCAATTATATATTTAAATAATTTGAATCTTTGTTCCTTTTGAATAAACAATTGAATTTGAGACTCAGTGACACCCAAACCTCCATCCAAAGGGAATCACATTCCCTTTGCTCATAATCCTTCATAATCCAAGGGAGGACACATGGACAGTGAAGCAATTCACACTACAGCTCAGGGAATAGAGGGGGATGATTCCTACCATTACTTTTCT
The DNA here is from genome assembly GCF_021218885.2 of Marmota monax. NCBI lineage: Eukaryota > Metazoa > Chordata > Mammalia > Rodentia > Sciuridae > Marmota > Marmota monax. The sequence goes on from NW_026693589.1 coordinate 59,289, forward strand.
GGTTCAATGAGCACTACGAAATAGGCCTCTCTTTTCCTGAAACAGCGTCTTTTCCTGCTTTAGCTTTCAGATTTAGGGGCCATTCCATAAATATGGCTCTTTCTTCCATGTGACCATATTGGTTCTCAAATAGCAGTTTTCAAGACAACCAATGGATAGTTATGTATTGAATGAGTATTTACTTGTATTAATGTGTACTGTGCACTAGAGATTCAGATGTGAATAAGGAAAATAAATTTAAAGACCTGATTGTATTCAATGAGTAAATTCAATTTTATTGTTATTTCTTGAGAATTATCATTATTTACATTCTTATTCTTTAGAAGGTGTTGGCTGCTCAGGTTGAAGTTGGAGTTTTAAAATGAAAGAATATCTTCCCATGAGTTGTCCAAGAGAATATGTATTTCCCCACATGTGAACAATCAGTTTCTATTCTTAGAGTTGATAATTTAAAAAAAAAAATTGCACTTGGAAAATTGCAGTGAAATTTGGAGAAGTTAAATGAGTTGTTCCAGGTCACACCAAGGAAGGCATCAGAGCCAGGTCAAGAAACAAGGTCACCCAACTCCGTGTGCTTGTTTTTCGAAGACATTTCAAGCAGTGTTTCTAAATGTAGATTTCCAACCTTATCTTTGAAGGATAATATGACTTGCCTTGAAGTTGGCTTCTTAATTAAGGTGAATGGGGCTCTGAGGAGTGCTGCTGCTACAAAGTTAGTGTACTTTATAACTTTGGAATTTATAGAAAATTCTCCAACTAAAAGCTGAAACAGCAGAGGACTGAGTGTTATATAACAACTTGGACTAAAGAAGCCCCTTTATTTTTAACATTTTAATTTTTGATTTTTCTTGCAGAATAAAATATGTGCCCCTAGCTTGTACCTTTAAAGCTCCTTTCTTTAAGTATGAAGGACCCATTCCATAAACACCTTTTTATAACACATCTGAGACTTATTTCAGACCTCCACTCTCCTCCTTTATAATACATATATATGCAAACTAGTACACTCTGCATTTTTGATGATAAAATCTTCTGGTTGACAAAGGCAAATTCTCTCTTTAATTTAGTTAGGCTTATAATTATTATAAAAGAGTAAAACCTGGAGGTATAGAACATGGTCGTTACCATTTCTAAGCTTAATTTCACTTATAAATGAAATTAAGATATACAATGAAGGGCTGGAGTTGTGGCTCAGTGATAGAGCACTCACCTGGCATGCTTGAGGAACTGGGTTTGTTCCTCAGTACCACATTAAAAAAATGAATAAATAAAATAAAGGTATTGTGTCCATCTACAAATATATATATATTTTTAAAAAGATACAATGAAAATAATGCTATAAACATTAAATTATTGTAGATTTATGATCTTATCATTCAGTAATTTTAAAAAATCACAGGTTTTGGAGGATAATATGACTGAATAGAGATGCTCAGCACTCACCTCCCCCTCCAGAGATGTACTGAAATAACAGGTGAACAGCTGCATTTTGATGCAAGTGACCATGGGAGAACACTGGAAATCAGTGAGCAGGGAGAAGAGGGAGAGAGAAGGAGTGAAGATAAGCCCTTCCAGGGCACACTCCCAGTAACCTACCTCCTCCAACAACGTCCCAACTCCAAGTAGTTAATTTGACTAATTAATGGATTAATGATTCCACCTCTGATGAGGTCAGAGCTCTCATGATCCAAGTACTTCCCCAAAGCCCCACCTCTGAGCACATGAGAGTTTGTGATCCCAATTCAAACCATAACACCATCAGACCAGATCAAGCAGAAGAAAGAATATTAGAACCTGAATACAACTCTGTAAAAATAGAATATTCAGACAGAAATAAGAAAAAAGTATAAGAAGAGAACACAAGATCTCTGGGACACCATAAAAAGACCAAACATCCAAATAATTGACAAGCGAGAGCAAGAAGAGTTACATGCCCACAGCACAGAAATCCTATTCATTGAAATAGCGGAAAAAAATCCCCAAACACTGGGAAAGACATGGATATCCACGCACAGGACTCATATAGATCCTAAATAGGTCTGACCAGAAAACAAACTCTCCATTACATGTAGTTACACTGCCAAAAATATAGGACAAAGAAATAATATAAAAATCTACAAGAGATAATCACTAAGTCACATTTAAAGGCAAACATATCAGATAACAGATTTTTTTTTTTTTTGGCAGAAACTCTAAAGTCCAGGAAGGCATAGAATGATATATTGCAAATCCTGAAAGAAAATAATTGCCAACCAAGATTATTGCATAGCAAGGTTATCCTTCAGAATTGGAAGATAAAGATCTTCCAAGATAAGCATGAATTTATTAAAGAAATTCATGGCCACTAACCAAATTATAAAAGATAATTAAGGGAATCCTACTCCCAGAAGATGAAGGAATAATCCAATCACAAGAATGGATTAAAAAAAAAAAAACTCAACCATATGCTGCCTGCAAGAAACTCATCTCACCTGCAAAGACATAAAAGGAATAAATATGAAAGGATGGAAAACAATATTCCAAAAAATGGAATCAAAAACCAAGAAGGAATAGCTATGTTTATGTATGACAAAATTGACTGTGAGCCAAAAGTAGTTAGAAGTGACAAAAGTCACTACATATTGATCAACAGAAAAACTATCAAGATGATATAGGAATTATAAATATACATGAATCCAATAGTGGAGCCTCCAATTTTATATAAAAAACACTATTAGATATAAAGGGACAGAAAGGTCCCAGTAGAAAAATAGGGGGTGATTTCTATACCTTATTTTCATCAGTATATCATCAAACTGAATTACAGTATAGAAGAATTCAATAGCTGCAGAATACACATTCTTTTCATTAACAAATGAACTTTTTCTAAACTAGATAAATATTGCTTTATGGCTTAATGTATTAACAAACTCAAAGAATTGAAAAAAATTTCTCGCATCTTATTGATCACAAGGGAATGAAACTTGAAATCAATGAGTGGCAAGAGAAACAATAGAAATTATACCAGTATGTGAAGATAAAACAAAACAGTATTGAGCAAGCAGTGGGTCATGAAATAATTAGGGAGGAAGAAAAAGTTCCTATAATCAAATAAAAATGGAAATACAACATACTAGAAACGTAAGATATAGCAAAAGCAGTACTGAGAGGGAAGATTACAGCAATGAGTGCCTACATTTTTTTAAAAAAAGAGGTCTAAAATAAACTAATGATGCATTAAGGTTTCAGAAAAGAACAAACCAAACCCTAAATCAGTAGAAGAAAAGACATGATAAAGCTCAGAGCTTAAATACAAGAAACAGATTAACATGTATAAAAGACCAATGAGACAGAGTTGATTGATTTGAAAGATGAACAAAATTGACAAGCCTTTAGCAAAACAAATCAAAAGAAAGAAGAGCCAAATAAAATTAGAGATGAAAAAGGAGATATTATGCAAGATTACTGCTAAAATTCAAAGTATCATTAGGGAATATTTTGAAAGGCTTTATGACAATTAATTGGAAAATCCAGAAGAAATGGACAAATTTCTGGACACATAAGATCTACCAATATTGAATCAAGAGGATATATAAATCCAAATAGATTAATAGCAAGTAATGAGGTTGAAGCAGTAATAAAAAGTCTCTCAAGAAAGAAAAGGTTTAGGGACAGATGGATTAACAGTTGAATTTTATCAGACTTTTAAAGAATAACTAAACCAATGCTCCTCAAACTATTTCATAATAGAAAGGTATGGAACACTTCCAAAATTATTCTGTATAAGCCAATACTACCCTGTTCCCCAAATCTGACAAGGACACAACAACAAAAATACTATGATGAACATAAGTGCAAAAGTCCTCAATAAAACACTAGTAAATCAAGTTGAATAGCACTCTAAAAAGATCATGCATATGATCATATTGGTTTCATTCCAGGGTTGCAAGAATGGCTCCATATACAAAAATCATAATTGTAAATACAGCACATAATGAATTCAAGATAGAAATTACATGGTCATATCAATATTCAGAAAGAGCATTGAATAACATCCATTCATGATAAAAGTTCTGAATAACTTGGGTATAGAATAAATTGGTTACAGAAGGATCGTACCTAACCCTAATAAAGACTCTGTATGACAAAGCCATAGTTAACATCATACTGAGTGGAGAAAACTGAAAGCATTTTCTTTAAAATAGGTTATAAGGCAAAGGAGTCCATTCTCACCCCTCTTATTCAATACGGTAATAGAAATTTTAGCCAGAGCAACTAGAAAAAATAATAAAAGGGAAAGAAGTAGGAAGGAATCATCTAAATTATCTGTTTGTTGATACAATTTTATACTTAGAGAACCCTAAAGACTCCATCAAAATATTTAGAAGTAATAATAAAATTCAGCAAAGTAGCAGGATACAAAAATCAACACACAAAAATCAGCAGCTTTTCTATAAACTAATAATGAATGAACTCACTGAGAAAGAAATCAGGAATCACATTCACAGCACACACACACACAGTGAAATTCTTAGGAATAAATTTACCTGAAGAAGTGAAAGACCTCTATAATGAAAATTATAAAACAGGGCTGGGATAGCAGTTCAATGGTATAGCACTTGCCTAGCATGTGTGAGGCACTGGGTTTGATTCTCAGTGCCACATACAAATAAATAAAATAAAGGTCCATCGACAACTAAAAAAATTTTAAAGTGCATGTGTTTAATAGAAGAAAAGAAAATTATAAAACACTAATAAAAGATATTTTAAAAAAACACCACAAAGATAGAAGTACCTCCCATGTTAATGAATTGGGAGAATTAGTATTGTTAAAATGACCCTAGCATCCAACGCTATGTACATATTCAGGGCAATCCACATCAAAACACCAATGACATTCCTCATAAAACTAGAAACAACAATTCTAAAATTCATATGGAAGCACAAAATTTCTCAGATAGCCAAAACAATTCAGCAAAAAAAAAAAAAAAAAAGCAATGCTGGAGGCATCACAATACCTGATGTCAGAACACACTGCAGAGTGGTATTAGTTAAAACAGCATACTGTGGAATAAAAAAAGATACATAGACCAGTGAGGTAGAATTGAGGACTAAGAAATAAACTCACACATCTACAGACAATTGATTCCCAACAACGGTACCAAAAACATTGGGAAAAGGAGAGCCTCTTCAACAAATAGTGCTGGGAAAACCAGACATTCACATATAGAAGATTAAAGATCCCCATCTTTTACCATGCATAAAAGTCAACTCAAAATGGATCAAAACCTTATTTTAAGACCTGAAACATTGAAACTATGGTAGAAAAACATATATAAATACTAAGAGATAATGGCACAGATAACAATTTCCTGAGTAGGAGGCCAGTAGCTCAAGAAACAAAAGCAGGAATTCACAAATGGCATTACATCAAATTAAAAAGCATCTGCACCTCAAAGGAAACAATCCACAGAATGCAGAGGCAATCTACAGAATGGGAGAAAATCTTTGTCAGTTATATATAAAGAAATCATAAAACAAAATAACAAGTCTTCCAATTCCCAGGGAAATGATCTGAACAGACACTTCTAAGAAGTACAGATATGCAACAAATACATGAAAATATGTTCAACATCTTTGACATCAGTGAAATGCAAATCAAAACAGATTCCATCTCACCCTAGTTTGATTGACTATCACCAAACAACAACTACAACAACAAAATCAAAATAAAAACAAATGCTCCCCTTCATATATATCTGAAGTAAATACCCAAGACAGAGAGTGAAATCAAGTGGTAGTTCTAATTTTGGTTTTTGAGGAACCTCCATACAATTTTCCATAGAGGCTATACTAATTTATATTAATAAACTGTATAAAGTTTTTTCTCCATATCCTTATGAGTTAATGCCCATTAATAGAAGAATGGATAAAGAAATTATGGCTGGATCTTACTTAGCCATAAGAATGAAATCCTTCCATTTGCAGGCAGATGAACAGAACTAGAGTATGTCATGTTAATTAAAGTAAACCACATATAAAAAGACCAGTATCATATCATGTGCTTTCTTTCATATATGGAAACCAAAATAACAGCAACAAAACCCAAGGGGAAGGGGATGGTGGTGTGTGGGGAAGAGGGCATGGCAAAGGAGGGCAGAAGGGAGAGTGGACATGATCAAGGCATGATATAGGCATGTGTGTAGATGTCACCGTGAAACCCATACATTTATATAATTAATATGTGTTAAGCATTATATAAAAAAACTAATGTCATTATCAAAGTACTCCACAGGGAGAAAACTCTTTCAAAATTATTGAAACCAGCATCATCAAAACCTGACGAGGACAGAACAATAAAAGCATAAACCAATATCCTTGATGAACATACATGCAAAATACTAGCAAAATTTCTCAGCAAAATACTAGCAAATCAAATTCAACAACAAAGAGAATTCACCATGATCAAATTGATTTCATCCCGGGGATACAAGCATGGTTCTACATACACAAATCAATAAATATAGGACATCATATTAATAGAATGAAATTCAAAAATCACAAATATATAAATGGATGCAGAAAAATTATCTGATGAAATTCAGTGTCCTCATGATAAATGCCCTGGAGACATTAGCTATAGAAGGATTGTATCTCAACATAAATAAGGTTTTGACAAACCCATAGCCAACATCATATTGAGTGTAGAGAAAACGAGAGCAAGAATAGGACTAGGGTGTCTATACTTCTTGCTCTTAATAGAGCGCTAGAAGGTTAGCCAGAAAAATTAGGCAAAAGAAATAAGATACACAAATAGGAAGGGAAGAAGTCAAATTATCCCTGTTTGTACATGACATGATCCTAAACAGAGAAGCCTAAAGATTCCACCAAGACTATTAGAATTAATAAATGAATTCGGTAAAGTAGCAGTATGCTAAACTGACATTGAAAAAATTAGTTTTTCTGAATACCAATAATGAATTTGCTGAAGAAGAAATTGGGAAAGCAGTCTCATCCATAATAGCAAAAAAAATCCATAGGAAAAAATATAAATAAGAATGACCTCCCATGTTCTTGGATTGGGAGAATATTGCTAAAATGGCAATACTACATGCGTTAGTGAGATTTCTGTCACTTTGACAAAATACCTGAGATAAACTACTTAAAATCAGAAAAGATTTATTTTGCCTCACAGTTTAAGTCCATAATTTGGCCACATAGCTGTGGGCTTATGGTGAGGCAGAGAGTGTGACTGATTAAAACACATCACCTTATTATGGTCAAGAGGAAGATAAATAGAGGAAGGGGCCTGGGATAAGATATGGCCCCAAGGATGCCCCCAAGGACACATTTCCTTCAACCAGGTCCTACTGTTACCGCTGTTGACTGGTGACGAGTTCTTGCTTCCCCAATGTTGAAGAATAACACCAAAGAAGCACGCTGAGGCAAGGTCAGAGTAGAAATTAGAAGTTTATTAAAGGACAGCAGAAAAGACTTCTCCCGGAGGAAGAAGGGGACCCAAGAGGTGGAATCCATGGAAGGGATGTTGTCTCCCCTTTTTATAGTTCTTTCAGTAATGGAATGTAGGTGGGAAGGACCGAGGCGTGGGACACAGGTGGGCCAAAGAAGTAATCTGGTCAGGAAGGACTGAGTCAGCACCTTTTTGCTGGGGGCTGTTCATTAACATTTCTTTGAGGTGGACTTTGGCCTAGGGCCTTTTCGGACTTCATTAACATTCCTTGAGTTGTCCTGCGTTTCCCGGAATCATTGCCAGCATGGCCTCCATTTTAGATTTCACTCAGTATTAGACCCGATTTACCTAACTACACTGACTACATAACTTTAAATCTGGCTTCACTACCCCTTACAGTTTTCATTACTTCCCAATGTCCATTTAGCCATGAATCTATCAGATCTTCCACAATCCAATCACTTCCCCCAAACCCCGCCTCTGAATGCTGCTGCATTGGGGACGAAGCCTTTAACACACGATCCTTTGAGGGAATAGTTCAGATCCAATCTAGAATACTATTCAAAGCTATCTACAGATTTGATGAAATTCCCATCAAAATATTAGTAACATTCTTCATAGAACTAGAAAAGGTAGCCCTAAACTTTATATGAAAAGAGAAAAGACCTCAAATAACCTAAATAATCTTGGACAAGAAGAGCAAAGCAGGAGATATCACAATACCTGATTTATAGACATACCACAGAAAACAGACAAATCAAAACAGAATAAACTGATTCTTGACAAAGTTGCGAAAAAAAATACAGTGGTGAAGGAACAGCTTCTTCAATAAAGGGTGCTGTGAAAAATGGATATCCATATGCAGAAGTCTGAAACTTCATCCTTTCTCTCACTCTGTACAAAACTTAACTCAAAATGGAAAAACAGAACAAACCGCAAAAACCTGAATCTCTGAAACTACTCAAAGAAAACATAGGGGAACAATTCAAGATCCTGGTACAGGTAATGGTTTTCTGATTAAGACCTTAGTAAAAACTGACAAATGGCTTTGCATCAAACTACAAAGCTTCTGCACAGCAAAGGAAGTGATCAACAGAGTGAAAAGACAATGACAATCAGAAACTATTTGTCAACTATTCATTTAACAGGGATAATATCCAGAAGATACAGGAACTCAAAAAACAACAAAGAAGCAATACAATTAATAAATGGTCAAATGAACTGAATAACACTTCTCAAAAGAAGAAGTACAAATACAAAGGGCTAATTAAAAAACTCAACTAATTAGCCTTCAGGGAAATGCCAATCGAAAGTACAATGAGGTACCACCTCACCCTAGTTAGAATGACTATTATTTATTTATTTTTAAAATTTATATATGACAGCAGAATGCATTACAATTCTTATTATATAGAGCACAATTTTTCATATCTCTGGTTGTATACATAGTATATTCACACCAATTCGTGTCTTCATACATGTACTTTGGATAATAATGATCATCACATTCCACCATCATTAATTATCCCATGCCCCCTCCCTTCCCCTCCAACCCCTCTGACCTATTTAGAGTTCCTCTATTCCTCCCATGCTCCCTCTCCCTATCCCACTATGAATCAGCCTCCTTATATCAAAGGAAACATATGGCATTTGGTTTTTTGGGATTGGCTAATCATCTCATCCCAATTAGAATGGCTATTATTTTTTTTTAAAAAAAAGATAAAGCTGGTAGGATATGGAGAAAAGGAACTCTTATGTCATGTTAATGGGAATGTAAATTAGTATGCCACTATGAAGGATACTATGGAGTTTCCTCAAAACACTAAAAACTACCATACAACCCAGCCATCTCACTTCTGGGTATATATCCAAAAGAACTGAAATTAGTGCATCAAAGAGATAACTTGTACTCCCATGTTTATGTGTTTATTGTGGCACCGCAGCTAAGTTATGGAACTAGCCTAGGTAGCCAACAAGACATGAATGGATACAGGAAATACGGTGTATATATATAAAATGGAGTACTACTCAGACTTAAAGAATGAAATCTCATCAATTGCAGGAAAATGGATGAAACTGGAGGATATTATGTTAAATAAACACGTCAGATGAAGAAAGACAAGTACTATTTGTTCTTTCTCATAACTAGAAACAAAAACAGTTGATCTGAAAGTAGAATAGTGATTTGTAAGGATTATGAAGGCTTTGGGGGTTGGGGAGAATTAAAATAGGGATTGGATTTATCATTGAACACTGTATTCATATATAGAAATAATACACTGGACCCCATTAATATATACAATTAATATCAATGAAAAATAAAGTTTAATTGCCACAAAAGGTTTCAAGTATCTAAATTATGTCAATTAAAATCTTTAGATGATTTTTATTTTATAAATGCAATGAGAATTATTCTAAAGAATAAGCCATCTACATAAAATAGTTTATCTAAAATCTCATGTTTTTAAATTCATTTCAATATAACTCACCTGAAAATCAGTTCAAGACACAGGAAATCAAATGAAAACTCTGAAAGTTCTGATTATCAACCAGAACTTGTTTTCATTCTTAATTTTGCTTATATGTCAAAGAATGAATTTCATGATATTTTGCCTAAGGAGAGGCTTTATTTGTCATTATAAAGATACCTGACATACTGTGTTGATATACTTTATTAATATAGTTGAAATAAAAAGGTTGTACATTGTTGAAATGGATTAAATACCTCAGCTGGGGAATATATTCAGGATATTAGGAATAGTTCCTCCTTTGTGAGTCACTTTACCTATTCAGGCTTGTATTTCTTTTCTTTCCTGAAACAGGTAGCCCCATGATAAAGGGGGGGAAATAGTCTCCTTGGCTGAAAGCCCAAGCCCCTTTGCTGCTCAGAGCTTGCCCTGGTAACAGCGCAGCTCACTTTCTAATCTTGTTTCCTAGCTGTTAACTCAAGCTTGGACTAAGTTATTGCCAGAAGGTCGTCTAACACTTTAGGAGTCCAAGAGCATTAAAATTCCAACTTTGCTTTGAAAGCACTTATTTCAATTTAGATAGTAAGATTTATACTGTATATTGATGTTCAATGAGTTCCCTTCCCATTCACAGAGGCAACCAATGTTCCATCAACATATCCAAGTATTCCTGGGGTATCAGGGTGTTCTGATGCTTTCGCAGTTAACTCAATAAAATCAAAGTCATACAGAAGTTATGTCTCCTGTCTCACATCATTTATTTACTTCTTTCATTATTGCACTGAATCTTTATGTGGTTTTGTATTAGGAAATTCAATGCAGTGCTGAAGCATGTTTTCTGGTATAATTTGTTGATTTTGCTTTTTGCTTAAGGAAGCAGGAGAAAATAAAGCTGTCTTTCCCTGTAGATGTGTTTCATATCCTTTTTATAAGAGAGAGGACCGCAGTCTAACAAAGCAAGACTTGGGTCTCAGGGCTGGTGGGGAGATGCTCAAGGATCTATTCTCAAGTGTTCTTTTGGCCCAGCTCATGGGGTAATTTTAAGAGTGAGAGGAGAATGAATACAAGAGTGTGTTAACACCACCTAATACTTCTACGCTTCATAGTTTATAAAACTGGTGCAGAGAATGCTCTATATGTAGGCAGAAGCAGATGGAAGAATTGTTAAGACCTGGAGCACTATGGGCATGGTTTGTCTGTATAGGGTTGGGGGTGAGTTTTGGCTGTCAGATTTGATGCCAGGAGAGGAAACATGTGCTTCAGTCTGCCTGCAGATGGTTTTGATCCTTCTCAAGGGCAGGAAGTCTCTCCCAGGTTTCCTGCCCGAGGCTTTCTGTCCCAGAGACTTCCTTGGCTTCTGGGGACCTTGTGCAACATTTTGCCTGGTTCCCTCAAAGGGTCCTGGTCCTGGTCCAACTCTGGTAGGGGAGGAATGGCAACAGATTTCGTGTAACTCTGTCAACCTTTCCAGGGTATCATACCCCTCACCTGAGTATTCCTTGAGTCTGAACACAGACTATTTGGGTAAATCCAATTTCTTCAGAAGTAAACATTTTCTTTCAAAAATTGCAAGCAACCTGATGGTAAGGGGGTATGTCCTTATGGGGTAGATTTCTGGGACTTGGCTATTACCCACGTACTTCCTATTCACTATGTTTGACTTTGATTGGTTTCACCTAATATCAAGAAATTTCCTAAATGCCTCAGTTTTCTAAATTTCAGAGACATTCCAGTTATATGTAATATGTATATGTTATATATATGTGTACATATACATACATATGCATATTTACACATACAGGTATACATATATGTATATATACATATTTACATATATAGTTTCATTAGTAATTGACACATCTACATATCTAAGCATATATGTCAATTACTAATGAAAAAAAAGAGACCAGTGGTTCTTAAAATATGGTTCCTGAACCAGTAGTCTCAATATTCCCTGGGAACTTGAGAGAAAGGCAAGTTTTAGGGCTGGGGTTGTGGCTCAGTGGTAGAGTGCTTGCCTAGATAAATGTGGGAGGCATTGGGTTTAATTCCCAGCACCACATATAAGTAAATAAAGGTTAATCAATTAAAAATAAATAAATAAACAACAATATAAATATATAATACATATTATATATATGTATATAATATATATATATATATATACATAAAAAGAAAGGCAAGTTTTAGGTCCTCACTCTAGACTCACTGAATCAAACTCTGGGGTGGGATCTAGCAATCTTATATTTTAAGAAGCCCCCAGGGGACCCTGAAGCACATTGTCTGTGAACTCTGTCTTTGACTGTCCCATTGCTCTTCCTTCTCCGTGTCCCAGTCACTGGGAAAGGTTTTTGTTTGGTGTCAGTCAGCCTTCACTAGCAGTCTGGGCTAAGATAACCCTGGGAGCATGATGAGCCACCCATTTTGATGCTATGATTTAGATGTCCACTCTGACACAAGCTAAAGGATGTTTATACTGCTCAGCATAAAACGTACAATTCTTTCAAAAACGAAAGAAATGCCACTGGAGAAGGGATGGGTGGCTAAGGGAGAAGGCATGGAAGTCATGCTTAGGATAACTTTCCTGTGTTTCTTTTTTCCAAGGTGTGTTTTTCTTTCTTCCTATAGAAATGGATGATTAGTTTGACAATGTTATTTGCTAATGAAAAGTAGAGAGCATTATCTTATTTACTGACTTTGGGCATTAGTATCCAGAGGTTTAAATGTGAAAACCAAGGCGAGTCTTCATGATTGCTACTTAATTTCCTCAGGAATAACTAAGTGGGAGCTACAATACATCTTTGTTTAGCAGCCATGATTTTCATTACATTTAATTAAGTCTCCCAGAAGCTTCAAATTTAGGGCAACTTCAAAATGCAGGTGGCTTCTGTTAAGTATAATTATATTCCCTTTATAGCTGGGGAAAGCTGGGCTGTCAGACTTTGAATTTTTAATGAGCTCACTAGAGCTGTGGTTTCAGAGTCCATTTCCAACCACAACCCTTCCTTCCCTCCTTGCTTCCATTTTGCAGAAGGCAAGCTTAACAAAACCTTCCCAGGTATACTTATGACCTCACTAATTGAGGACAACATTTCAGATCTGTTTTTTTTGCAGAAGGATTCTGAACCAATTTGATTGGCCACTGGAGCAGGTATATGAGGCTAGCATGGGTAATTAATTTTTTATTATGATTTTTTTAGTCCAAAAGGAAAACAGAGGATAACCAAGGTTTGGGACTGCCTTAGTGGCAAACACCAACTGCCAGAGTGAAAGAAGATTTAAGTGCATGGGGCTCCTCCATGTCTTCTGTTTAGTCCTTTTCCCTTTGAACCAAGGACAACCTTTTTATTTCTGAATTTAGAAAGTTTGTGCAAATTTGTTATGAAGTTTGTAAAAGGCAGCTTTCTGCAATGTTCTTATACTAACATCAATGTTTCTTAAATGATGAATTATCATCTATACAAGGTTACACAGAATAGAATCTTAGTTTTGTAAACCACCACCAATTTGCAGTTCTGCAAATAAAGTTAGGCTTAGGGACTAGGAGAAGGATGTAGAGTTTTAAATAGCTATGGTGTGCAAAACTAGTCCTTTAGGCTTCAAAATTTTGATACAAAAAGAATTCCTCCTCAGATTCCAGCACTGCATTTTCTGTAATTGTGCTGAAGTTTTGTATCAGCATTTTTCCCCTCACCTAAGAGCATAATATATCACAAAGATAATGGGAAAAGGTTGTAAGGAGTTTGATGAAATATTTTTGTACTCTTGATACCAACTATACTTTCCTGAGTCTGAACACTGAATATTTAGGTAAATTTAATTTCTTTGGAAGTAAACATTTTCTTTTAAAGTTGAAAGCACATTCCTGTACTATTCTTTACTTGATTCCAACACTAACCTGGTGCACATTTACATGTATAATTGTTATTGTGATCTGTGGTTATTGGGGATAAATGTCAAGAAGTGGAATAAATGGTTTTAGTATTACTTTTATATAGCTAAACAAATCAAATGTTTGAGAGTTGTTTCTTCTTGGTACTTCTTTAGTATCTGTAATCAACATTACTATAAACAACTTTTAATTATCAAATTCATGTTATCCATGAAAAATAATAATATCTTCAGTGCAGGATCAAGTATAGACTGTTAGATGATATTAGGGAATTTTATTAAGTGTAGTATTGATGTTCTGGTTATGTAAAAAGTCTTTGTTATAGAAATGAACAATTTTGTATATGTAATGTAATAGTTGTAATAGTTGATTCTGCTATTTTCTCTGCTTTTGTGCACATTTGAACATTTTTGTGATAAAAAGCTACCTCCCTCATAAATGTGCAGGCTGTCACATAAAGCTACTGGATCCAATCCATGCAAATATCAAGTTCCAGTCATGGGCCCTGTGTTAAAGATGGCAGTTTTTGCTTGTTCACTCACTGCTCCTTCTTAGGAATCTGTTCTGTCCATAACTCTCAATACCCTTAATTTAATGCTGTCTTCTCTTCCACAATACCTTGACTTCTAGGACACAACTGGAAAATTTTAGGTAAAAGACTTAGGTGAAAGGCCTTACTGTGACCTCATATCTAAGCTGTATGTTCTAGTTCTGTTTACTCAGAGTTCCTAATTTAGAGAAATCACTAGACATCAGTGTGACCCAAGAAAAGGCATTGGTAGTATCACCTTCCACCTTCTGCCTAGTTTGAAAATGAACAAGGAAACCTGAAAAATGCTGTTTCCCAGTTCTTGTGACAACTAGAATCGTGTCCAGGTGGTCTAGGTCCTTGGCATCTGGGTGGATGGTTCTAGGGTGAGCAGAACTGGGAGTGGGAAAGGAGAGATCTTGCTGAGACTACAGGAAACCTCAAATGTGTATGCAGGAAAAGGCAGAGCTGTGGTCCCTAAGGCTGTGTTTATGAGATGCCACTTTCCTTTGGCTCATGTCTCCCACCCATCAGATCCCCTGTATTTCCAGAAAATCTCTTTAAGTGTTCCCTATAAAATTTTCCTCCATTTACTTACTGATGGCCTAAAGGCCTGTGAAGGATGATATTTCATTCTGTAATTAGTGATAAAATATAGAAGAGTAAACATCTGGCTAAGTGGAAGCATTGGCGTTCATTTACCCTGGAGGTCAGTCAGTCAAGTTTTAAATGATAATATCAGAGCTTTTCCTAATGAAGGGGAAAGGAATGGTGCAAAGATGCAGCAATTTGATTCTGTGAAACAAAAGCAGCTGCTCCTGACCTTTCTTGCATCTGTGGCTCCTCCTGCCTAATGTATGGGAGAACTGAGGGGAAGCTGGAGGTGTTTTTGAATCAAGGGGATCCCTGTTGTATTTGGCCTATGGGAATAAATTTCATTGCTTTACAGTATGAGGTTTTTTTTTTCTCTCTCTCTCTCTCTCTCTCTCTCTCTCTCTCTCTCTCTCTCTCTCTCTCTCTCTCTCCAAATAGGGAAAACAGGGAAAGAGGCCTCAGTGCTTCAGAGAAGGCAAATGTGTATTAGGATGTCAAGAAACTGGAGAATGGCAAGGATGGCTGGCTTGTTCTCTTCTCTCTGTATCTAGATGCTGGGATAGTCACTTCATCTGGGATATTGTTTTTTTTTTTTGGCACTAGGGATTAAACCCAGGGATGCTTAACCACTGAACCACATCCCCAGCCCTTTTTATGTTTTATTTAGAGACAGGGTCTCACTGAGTTGCTTAGTACCTCGCTAAGTTGCTGAGGCTGGCTTTGAACTCGAGATCCTCCTGCCTCAGCCTCCATAGCCACTGGGATTACAGGCATGTGCCATCACACCCAGCCTCATCTGGAATATTGTAACATTTGAGTTTCTCTCTCTGGTTGTATTATATGGAGATGTGCTATAGAAGAGAAATAGGCACTCTGATTCCTAATATATAGTGTTTTTGCATGTGCTTTTAAATTCTTGCACTTTGCCATAGATCATTTGTAGTTGTTAATATGCCTGGGCATTGTCTTTAATAGTTATGCTAGTTGTGAGAAGATAATTTAGAAAGTACTTTTTTGATTTTAATAAAAATTACCCATGACTGCTCTGAAGTATCTTACTTGCTGTATGAGACACAAAGTGATTAGCACATTGTTTTTCTCCAAGACCCAAATAACTGGACCTGCCTGTGCCAAGGATGCGAACAGAGGTTAAGCTATATTTTAAGTACATTTGAAAATGACTTGGAGTGAGGAGAAATAAATTAAGATGACCAGAAAGGGCATGTGAGTCATAGCTGCATTACCCCGGCTCCTGCCCTGTGCAGTCTCTGTTGTAGTCATCGGCTTATCAAGGACATGCTTTTGCCTGAATTGTTCACAAGCTATTAAAGAATTTGCAGTGGTGGAATCTAATATCAATACTTCCCTATACTGTGAACTTGGAGAGGTTTTAAAATGTATAGGGATTCACTGAATTTTTAATTAATGTCAAACTCTTAAAAGGACTTGTTCTTTAGAGCATCATGACCTGGTGAAGAGATTTTATCTGCCTTTAGAAAATGGGTATTTTTTCTTCACTGGGCTTTTGTTTGAGTCAGAAGATAAATAATAAGTCCGATAGTAAAACAAGGGCAACAATAATCCAATTACTGTGAAGCAGGGGGAGTCTGAAAAATTATGGAAATCTAGTCAAGGGAGCCTGGCCCTGCAGAATCCAGAAGTCCAGAGAATCAGTAAGAGTGACTTTAACAAGTGATTATGGAACCCACACCCTCTAGATTTAGTATAGGCTGCACACTGGCTACTGAAGGTTTTAGTCATCTAGAGGGCCTTTTTCATCTTTGAAATTGCTAAATGTTGAGAAAAGTTACTCATTGAACTAGCAGCATCAGCATCATTCAGGGAAAAGTCAGTTGGAAATTCTTAGGTAAGAGCAGAACTACTGATCAGTGATCTGTTTTAGCAAGTGTCTGGGTGACTGTGGTGCATGCCTAAGTTTAAGAGCCACTGATACACATGCCTTCAATGGATGCCAGCAATGGAATTTCCAGAATTCTTGGCGAGGTGGGAAAAACTGGTGAGCTGGGTTTCTCTACCCTCTGGTAGTGAATGAGTGAGAAGGAGGTTGAGTTTGTATAGCTAACGTTGGCCACAAATCCAACAGAATTTATTTTTGTAAAAAACTGGGAGATATCTTTCCTCTTCAGAGTAAAATATTTTTGAAACTAAGAAGTACTGGCTTAAAAAGAGAAAAGGAATGATTTGGGGAATCACCAAATCACAGATCTGACTAATAATGGTCATCATGCTGACAATAAGAAAATCTGTATTCAAAAGAGAACATACTTGATGATAATAAATGAAATTTTATCTAAAAAAAGCATATAAAAGTTATACATGGTTGTATACTTATAAAATTGTTAGCTATCAGTAAAGACAATTTTCATTTGTAGAAAACACATTTTAAAATCTGTACCTGCTGAGAAACAGTCGTGGAAGAGTTATAGGATTTTTACCATTTAAACTTGTATAAGTCATATTACAGGTTCCTGGTTGAAAATCAAATAGCATAGGATTAAATATGAAATCATGTCTATAATTATGAGTATTTACTCATTGATTATACAAATTAATGGGGTTTACTGTGACATTGACATACATGCATTTATACTGTTTTAATATTATCCATTCTCCTTCCCTCCTCTCCCCACTCCACCATCCCTTTCCCCTCCCCTCATAGTTCCTTTACTTTGAGGTCATCTTTTAAAAATGAAACCTGTCTTGCAAATAATTTTACACACACATGTACTCTGTACATTAATGTTGATTCTTTGATAATAAGAAATTCCAACTGAACCTGGAACTTTATGAAAGTTTCATCAATGTCATCAGCATTATGGCTGCTGTGTGGGCAGCAGGGTAAGAATATTCTCTTTCCTCCACATAATAGGAAGAATGAGCTTCATGAAGGGAAGTAAGCCATCTGACTATACACTTACACCAGAATGAAAACACAAAACTAAAAACAAACAAATCTGACTTCAAGCCAAACTGAAGGCTTTTGAAAATGAGATCCTTTATACGTATAAAGAAACCACATGCAATATTAAAATATCACTTTGAAGATGCCTTTACTTTGGTATATGGAGCTCTTAATTTTCTAAAATTACACTTCCCTCCCATATATTATATACCTAGCTACGTATCCCTTATTGAGCATCCTTTCTTCTCTATTGTGGCTGTCCTGAAATTGTGAACATTCAAAATGTTTTCTAGAAAACTGGATATAATATCAGACACAAACTGAACCTTACAGGTCCACTCTATGACTTCTTATTCCCATATATATGTATTTTAGCAATAATGAATCAGATTTCCATGTCATTTTTATAAATAGTTTTTTTGAATCTTTTAAATAAAATATGTGCTTTCTGCTACTAAATGTCTAGAAATAAATAGAGTAATATATCTTCCTTGGAGTTCTACTGAGGATTCTTTTATGTTAATGTACTTTTTAACAAATGAAGCTTCAAGGTAAAAGTTCATTTAGCAACATCTATGGGAAATAAATGATAAACAACATACTAATCAGAAATGCAGTCAGAAAATAAGGTTGGCTCTTAACTAAACTTAGAGCTGTTTTTTTAACCTTGTGGGGCATCAACCCATAGCATTCATGTTATTATAATAATGCAGTACTGGGGATTGAACTAAGGGATACTCCATCACTGAGCTACATCACAAGCCCTATTTTTTATTGTATATAAGAGACAGAAATTCACCAAGTTGCTTAGTGCCTCACTTTTGTTGAGGCTGGCTTTGAACTTGCAATCCTCCTGCCTCAGCCTCCTGAGCCATTGGAATTACAGGCATGTGCCACTGTACCCGGCATAATAAAGCTTTTTACATATGGTTAATTACACAGAGATATAAAAAGATAATTATAACAGTTGTTTGCTTACACACGCGCACACACACACACACACACACACACCCACACACACCCAACTAGGTAAAAAGAAAGGCACATCTTTAATAGTAAGCTAGCCAAGTATGTATGATTACAGTATGGGAAGAACACCTTTCTTATATTTAAGCAGTAAGAAGAGATTAAGCTATTGGAAGCTGAAAATGTGGAAAAACAGAAATGAAATGAGGGAAAGAAGTCGACTTAACTATAAGCTAAATGTCTATAAATTATATTATAATCCTCAGTACTTTACAGTTTTATGAATACAATACAGAAGTATCAAGAATATCCTCAAGATCATGGACTAAAATCACGGGTTTATTTGAGGAAGATGTAGGAAAGGCACATCTTCCGTGCTGAGATATTAAAAAGCAGATATTAAAATGCCAGAGTCCTGATGGGGTGAACGGTTGATAAAGATGAGGAAGCTCGGGGCTGGGGTTGTGACTCAGCAGTAGGTGCTCACCTAGCAAGTGAGAGGCCCTGGGTTCGATCCTCAGCACCACATAAAAATAAATTAAAAAAATAAAGGTTAAAAAACAATGAGGAAGCTGACCTATGACCTCCAATGCCACTTCTCCCTACAGGTTTAGGGTAGGTTCTGAGAGGGCTCTCTTCTCTGGACCTTGGTACCTCCTCTCTCCTTAAATTCACCATGACTCCAGCCAAATTGTTTTTCAAGTGTGAAAGCATGGACTTAGAGGAACCCAGAAGTATTTTGCGTAGCAGGGAAAAGGTAGACAGGAGGCCCTGGTTGGTCTCCACTCAGGTTACCATACTGCTGCATTACATGGTCCTAGACCATATTGGGGCTTCCCCCAAACAGGTTCTTATTGCATAGAGCCGTCTTGTGATTTTGCCTACCAGGGGTCCTATGAAACATCTGGGTAGATGCACACAAATAGCTCCACTTACTCAGCACCATGAACACCCAGTGGTGGCTTTGCTTACCCTCTCACAGCCCCAGGAATAATCTGGGGGGCTCAACTTGAAGTGTTGGGCTGAAGAAATCCCTAGGAAATAGATGTCCCATCCACCATCCTACTGCCCTGGGAGCAGTCCCTGCTTACCCACCATTGGCCTTAGGAAGCAGCTAAGTGGCCCCATTTACAGTTCTGTTCTACCAGCAAAAGCTGGGTGACCCTGCCCAGAGTCCAGGAAACAGGCAGGCTACCTAGAACAGCTCACCTTAGAGAGGCCCAGAGAAGGCTGTGAGCAACTACACACATCTACCCACCCATGATTCCAGAGAGGCTATAATCACTCTTTTCTGAGTGGCTCAAACTGCCAATGTCTCTGGGGAAAGAGTCAAGCAGTGGCCCTACCCATCTTTCTGTAGTCCACATGACTGCCTAGTCTCAGAAGCTTAGCCCTTGTAGCCCCTGAGAAGCAGATGTTCAGACCCACCTGTCCATTCTTGTTCTGGAAGGAAGATTGGATGACCTCCTTGAGCAGGTTAGTCCGTGCAAGCTCTGTTAAAGCATCTATTTCAGCCCTTAAGCAATGCCTTGTCTGGGCCCACTGAAATAGCATAGCCCCTGTGTGGTCTTCAGTCACTGACAATCCCCAGACTCCACTATCGGATATGATATGCTAAACCCAACAGGATCCCCAGGGTAGTCCAACTCCCACATGACCTGTGGAAACTGATGGCCAAACCACATCTGAATGAACTGTGCCTTGAGATGCCAGCAAACCTACCCTATAAAGGGAGCTGATCACAGCTGGATTGAAATCCAACTACTCCTAAACCCAAGACCATGTAGACACTCACAGAATTTGCCAACATTAGTTACAAAGAAGTCACAGAGACACTAAATTGCCCACCTGGAGCCAAAGTCAATGAGCATATTTAACCAACATTGAGGATACATGCCAGAAGAAAAATCTATTATGAAAGACAGCCTACATAATTAGTAGGGCCACTGACTCAAGACATGCACAAATTGCAATGTAGATGGGTAATAAGCATGAAAAACCAAGGCAACATGACCCCTCCAGTGGAACAAAGCGTTTTAGCAAAAATGCCAAGCAAAAGGAATTTGTCAATGGTCTGTAAAAGAACACAAAAGGATGATTTTAAGGAAACTTAATGAGATACAAAATACAGATATTTCAGTGAAATTAGCAATACATGATATGAATGAGAAATTCAGCAAGGATAAAAAGGAACCAATCATAATTCAGTTAAAAAATAAGTATAAAAAGATATAGTGGAGAGCCTCGACAAAATTATTTTGTAAAAGAAAGAATTTAAGCATAAAGACAGTTCTTTTGAAATAATTCAGATTAAAGAACATTGAAAACAAAAAGCGTTCAAGATTTATGGAATACCAGTTAGTGACCAATCACATTATAAATGTTCCAGAAAGATGAGAAAAGGGGAAAGTCATAGAAAATCTATTCATCGGCCTGGAGTTGTGACTCAGTGGTAGAATGCTCAACTGGCATGTGCGAGGGCCTGGGTTCAATCCTCAGCACCACATAAAAATAAATAGATAAAGGTATTATGTCCAACTACTACTAAAAATTTTAAAAAAGAGAAAGAAAACCTATTCATCAATATTTGCTGAAAACTTTTCAAACATTGGGAAAGATGCAGACATACTGGACCAGGAAGATCAAAGGACACCTAATAGTAGATTCAACCAAAACAGATTGACTATAATATGCCTCAGAGACAAACGTTCCAAAGTGCAACATAAATAATTTCCAAAAAGCAAAAGAAAAACAACAGTCACTTACAAGGGCATCCTTGTAAAAGACTTCTCAGCAGAAATCTTTTAGGCCAGGAGATAATGGGATAATACATTCAAAGTCTTAAAAGAAAAGCCAACCAAGAATACTATACCCAGCAAAGCTATCCTTTGATAGAAATTAAAGAGAAAGAAAGTCTTTTTTGGGACAAGCAAAAACAGAAATTTTATCACCACAACTGTCTCTAAAATTGAGTCCTATACCAGAAGGATAAGGGTAACTACTGAATGAAAACATGAAAAAGTACAAAAACTGAATATCAGAGCAGAAATACAAAAGAGAAAAATCAAAACCACATTAATACAGATAATGGTCAAACCACAAAGAGAAACAACTAGAGAGATCAAAATAAGCTATGTTCCAAGAAAGGAACAAAGGATGTACAAAACAACCAGTAAAAAATCAGCAGAATGATAGACTTATGTCTTTACTTATCAATAACAGAATGGAAATTAAATTTACATTACTCAATTAAAAGATTTAGAATGGCTGAATGAATAAAATACAGAACAATATGCTGCCTAAAACAAACTTGCTTTACCAGTTAAGATACACAGACTGAATGTGAAAGGATGAAAAAAATATACCATACAAATAGAAACCCAAAGTGAGAAGGGTTAGCTATATTTATATCTAGATAAATCAGACTAAATTAAAAATAGAGATAAAGGAGGTCATTATAACAAAGTAATCATTTAAGCAAGAGGAAATAACAATTGTAAATGTACATGTACCCAATTCTGGATTACCCGATTATATAAATCAAACACTTTAGACCTAAATGGCTAGACAAACTGCAGCACAATAATCGTTGAGTATTTGAACAACCCACTTTCACAAGTGAACAGATTAAAAGTAAGAGCATTGTAGTTAAACTATACTATAGACAAGATGGTCCTAATCGACATTTATAAAACATTGCACACAAAGGCTGCAGAATATACATTCTTCTCATCAACACAGGAACATTCTTCAGGATAGATCATATGTTAGGCCAGAAATCAAGTCTTAACAAATTCAGAAAAACTGAAATCATAGCAAGTATCTTTCCTGACCACAATGGAATAAAACTAGAAATCAGAGGAATTTTAGCAATTTTTTTAGATACATGGAAATTAAATAAATTCTCTTGAATAACCAGTGAAGAAATCAAAGGGAAATTAAAAACATTTCTTGGAAGAAATTAAAATGGAAATAACACACCAAAATCTGAGAGATAAGAAAAGCAGAACTAAGAGAAATTTATAGCAATAAGTGATACAATTAAGATTAAGTAAGCTAACAATAAAATTCAAGGAACTGGAAGAAAAAAAAACAACCCAAACCTAAAATTAGTAGAAAGAAATAAGAAAGATCAGAGCAGAAAAGAAAATAGACACGAAAACCCAAAATTAACAGAAACACCCACAAAAGATGAAATGAAGAGTTGGTTTTTTGAAAAGCAAAGAAAATTGACCAACCTTCAGATAGACTAACACACACACACACACACAGGGGGAGGCGAGGGGGGGGAGGCGAGGGGGGGGAGAGAGGGGGAAGAGAGGGGGAGAGAGGGGGAGAGGGGGGAGAGGGGAGAGAGGGGAGAGAGGGGGAGAGGGGGGGGAGAGAGGGGGAAGAGAGGGGGAGAGAGGGGGAGAGAGGGGTCAATCCAAATAAATAAAGAGATTGAAAAAAACAGTACAACTGATAACACAAAAATGCAAAGGATCATTATCTACTACTGTGGACAATTGTATGCCAACAAATTGAAAAAATCTAGAAGAAATGAATACTTTTTTGGTACATATGAACTATCAAAACTGAACCAAGATGATATAAAAACCTAATAAACCCATAACAAGTACTTAGTCTATTTAATCAAGAGATTAACTTAATAAAATCTCCCAAAAAAAGAAACCCTAAAACAAGATGGGTCACTGCTAAATTTTGTCACTGTGAAAGAAAAACTAATCCCAATTTTTCTGAAACTTCTGCAAAGAAATGGAAGATAGCTCTTCAAAAATTATTCTATGAGGCCAGCATGACCCTTATATCAAAACCAGAGAAAGAAAACTACAACAATTGCCTGATGAACAGAACATCAATGCAAAAATTCAACAAAATACTAACAAATTGAATTCAACAGCACACAAAATGGATTATACGCTGTGATCAAGTTATATTTACTTCAGGGATGCAAGGATGATTCAACATATACAAATCAGTAAATGTAATAACCACATAAATAGAATGAAGGATTAAAAACCACATGCCCATTTCAATTGATGAAACAAAGCATTTGATAAAATTCAACACCCCTTCATGAAAATAGTCCTCAAAAATTAGCTCTAGAAGAAATGTACCTCTACACAATTAAGACTACATATGACAAACCAATAGCTAACATTATATTGAATGGCAAAAGGCTGAAATTGATCACTGAAATCAGGAATAAGACAATGTCTACTTTCACTCTTATTCAAAAGAGTATTTGGAGTCTTAGTCTGAGCAACAAGAGAAAGAAATTAATATGCACACACAAATAAAATAAAATTATGTCTGTATGCAGATGACATGGTTTTATATATAGAAAACCTGAAGAATATAAAAAACTGTTTTTTTTAATTCGTTAAACTTATAAACAAATTTAGTAATATTTCAGGATATAAAAAAATCAACTTATAAAAATCAGTAGGTGTTTTATACATCAATAAAAGATTGCAGAGAAAGAAATGAATAAAGCCATTCTACTCAATACCTAAAAACAAACCACATGAGAATATATTTAATGCAGTGTATGATCTTTTCAAACAATCATGAAACACAAATGAGAGACTGCAGAGGACACAAAAATGGAAAGATGTTTGATATTCATGGTTTAGAAGAATTTTGTTAAAATATTCCTACTACCCAAGACAACACAGAAATTATATTGATGCAATTCATATAAAACAACAATGGTATTCTTCACAGAAGAAAAAATACCTCCTAAAATTTGTGTGGAAGCACAAAAATACCCTGAAATCACCAAAGCAATTGTAACAAAAATAAAGCTGAGGCACTGTTACTTACCTTCAAAACATACTAAAAACTAGAGTAACCAAAGTACCATGATACTAGAATAAAAACAGATGAATACACCAAGGGAATCAGATAGAAAACCCAGAAATAAACCAGCATATTTATATCTAGCTGATCTTCAACAAAAACACTCACTAGAGAAAGAAAGGTCTCTTCAAATAAATGATGCTGGGAAAACTGTATATCCATATGTAGAATAAATAAACCATATTCCCATCTGTTATTATGTTAGTCAGATTTCTATTACTATAACAAAATACTGGAGGCAATCAATTTATAAAGAAGAAAAATCTACTTTAGTTCATAGTTATGGAAGTTTCAGTGCATGGTAAGGTAATATATCAAGCTTTATGCATGGCAGAAAAAGCTACCAACATTATTCAAGTAAAGCTAGAGAGACAGGAATGGGCCAGTGTCTCAATATTCCCTTTAAGAGCACACCCCCAATAATGAGACTTCCTCCCAGGAGTAGGCACCATCTCTTAAATATTGTACCACCTTCCAATAGCATGATGGGCTGGTGGTGGAGGCTTTAACACATAGGCTTTTGGGAGACACTTAACCAAACAATAGCACTTGCCATATAAAAAGGAAAATCAACTAAAAAAATGGATCAATGAATTAAATGTAAGACCTAAACTATAAGGAGTAAAACAGGACAAGCACTTCAGAGCATTGGTTTGGGGAAAAATTTTCAAATATGATCCAAAAAACATTAGCAACAAAACCCAAAATTGACAAATGAGATTAAATCAAATTAAAAAATTACAGAAATGGGAATCATCAGAATAGAGCATTGGAAAAATACCTGCCAACTATTAATTCCCTTGTCACATAAATACTCAGAATACATAAGGTATTCAAACAGCTAAATGGTCAAAAACAAACTCCCCAAATAATTCAATTAAAAATGATTCAAATAGACAGTTCTAAGAGAATATATAAATGACCAATAAGTACATGAAAAATGCTACTCATATCTAATCAATGAAATGTTAATTAAAACTATGAGATCATCTCACCCTAGTGGAAATGACTTAACAAAAAGACAAAACAAAACAAAACAAAACAACAAATGCTGGTGAGGGAGCAGAGAAAGTGGAGCTCGAATACATTATTATTACAGCAATTATGAAAAACACTATGGAAGTCCCTTAAAAACTAACATGATCCAGTGATCTCACAACTGGTGCAAGTCCAAAGGGAAATTAAATCAGTATTATCTCAGAGATATTTGCACTTGTGTATTTCAACATTATTTAACAATATATCCAAAATATGGAATCACAAATTGATGCATGTGGTGTATAGTATGGGGGTATCATGTAACCATAAAAAAGAAAATCTGTCATTGCAGCAACCTGGATACCACATGTTCTCACTCATATGGAAGTTAAAAAGTTGATCTCATAGAAGTAGATAGTATAGTAGTTACCAGAACCTGGGAAGAGTATGGGGATGCAGGGATGGAGAAAGGTCCGCTTATAGGTACAGGGGTACAATTAGATAGAAAGAATAATTTCGTATGTTTTTAGTACAGTAGGACAACTATGGTCCACAACACTTAATATTTCAAAATAGCTTGTAGAGAGGATTTTGTATGTTACCAATGCAAAGAAATAATAAATGTCTGAGGAGATGCCAATTACCAATCTAATATATCTATCACACTGTACCCACAACTATGTATAATTACTATGTGTCAATTAAAACCACACTTTTAACAATGGAAAAGAATAATAAATACAAAAGTGTGATTTATAAAAGTATTCAATTACAGAAGGCCTCAAATGGTTTGCCATTATGAACACAAGCAGTGGAAACACTTTTGGGAGAAGATTTTTAAGTAAGAAGAAAAACACATTCAAAAGGTGCTGCAAGAGATAGGGAAGGAAGTAACAAGGTGCCTTGGGAAAATGTATAGGGGCTGATGAAAGAGAAGAGAAAAAGTATAATCATACTAACCCAGACTAAAATTCTAGACAATATCAACATGGTAGGCATTTGGAAAAGAAAAGGTGACCAGTTCTTATTTTAGGAAGCAGTAGTAATATTATTGACAAATTTAACTCTTTAATAGAAAATTCAACAATCATAGTTGCAGACTTCAACATCCCACTTTTAATAATGGGCAAAACAACCAGGCAGAAGTTAAATAAGGAAATAGAAGACAGAGCAACAGTAGAAGCCAACTCTGGATACCAACTAGATCTAAGAGACAGCTTTGGATCACTTTCAAAAAAAAAAAAAAGCAATCTTAGGAACATATGAGACTTTCTCCGAGATAGTCCATATGTACTGGGTGCTGTGCCTATAATCCCAAAAGCTGAGGATTAAGGATTGCAAGTTCAAAGCCAGCCTCAGCAATTTAGCACGTCCCTAAGCAACTCAGCAAGACCCTGTCTCAAAATAAAAAATAGGATGTGGCTCATTAGTTGAGTGTCCCTGGGTTCAATCACTGGTAAAACAAAAACAAAAAATGCCAAACCCAAACCAAAAACCAAAATGAACCCCCAACAACTCACTAACAGAAACCATATGTTACTTTACAGAACTAAGTATAATTTAAAAGCACTGTAGTCATACAAAAATGTTTTACAAATACAAAGGAGAGAAATTGGAAATTGATAAGATTTGGGAAACCGAAGTATGTACAAAACAAACAACTTACACTCAATATCCAAGGAAATGCGAATGCACTTTAATATGCATGGAAACAAAGCCTTATTGGGTACAGTGAAAACGGTGCTCAGAGGTAAATCCACAGCTGCAAATGCTGTACCACAAAGGAAGGAAGATCAGGTCATAAACTTTCCACCTTAGAGAAAGAACAAAGAACTAAATTCAAGAAGAAGGAAAAGTCAATAATCAAAGTAAAAGGAATAATTAGTATTATAAGTATTATAGAAGTCAATAGACAATAATAGGAATAAGTCAATAGGAAATAATAAACAATAGAAAAATAAGAGAAAAAATATTAATGAAAGCAAAGACCATTCTGAGAAAAGATCAGCAAAATTAAGGATTGCAAGTTCAAAGCCAGCGTCAGCAATAACTGTACTGACTAGGAAAGAAAAGAGAATTCAAATTACTCATGGCAGGAAAGAAAGAAGGAATATTACTAGTGACCTCAAAGAGACAAGAAGGAGTGTACCGGAACTCTACGAAAAATGGTGTGTCAGCAAATTAGGTAATCTAGATGCAATGGTTGAATTCCTAGAAAGACACATTGCTGAAACTAAGAAGAAATAGAAAATCTGAAAATACCTGTAACAAGAGATTGGATTAATAATCAGAAACTACCCTTAGTCAAAAGTCCAGGACCACATGACTTCACTTGAAAATTCTACCAAATGTTTAAGAACCAACAATTAGCACCAACCCTTAAACTCTTCCAAAACAGGAAAAGGCAGGCACACTTTAACTTCACTTAACATATAAAGGCCCTGATAACCAAACCAGACAAAAATATCACTAGAAAATAAAACTACTAACTCATAATTATACATGCAGAAATCCTTAACAAAATATTAGCAAATAGATCAGGACATAAAATTGTGGAATTTATCCAACATTGGTTCTATAAAAATCAATGTAATGCAAAATATTAACAGAAATGAAGGACAAAACTTCAACTGATATAGAGAAAACATTCGCCAACATTCAGTATTCTTAGGTTCACCATAAAAACATTCAATAACCAGAAATGGAAGAGATTCCTCAACTGATAAAAGGCATCTATGAAAAACCCACAGCTGTCTGGTGCAGTGCCACAAACTTGTAATCCTAGTAACTTGGGAGGCTGAGACAGAAGGATCCCGAGTTCAAAGCCGAACTCAATGAAAGCAAGGCACTAAGCAACTCAGTAAGACCCTGTCTCTAAATAAAATACAAATTAGGGCTGGGGATATGGCTCAGTTGTCGAGTGCCCCCGAGTTCAATCCCTGCCCCTCCCTCCCCAAAAACCCCCACAACTAATATGATACTTCACAGTGAAAGATGGAAAGCTTTCCCTGTGATATCAGGAACAAGACAGTATGTCTATTCTTTCCTGTTATAGTCGACATATTAATGGAGATTTATCCAGGGAAATTAGACAGGAAAAAGATATAAAAGCTACAAAGATTGGAAAGAGGTGTATAACGATTTGTATTTTCAGATGATATAATTGTCTACATGGAAAATAAGATCTAAAGAAAGGAAAAGAAAAAACCTCCAGAAATCTACTGGTGCTAATAAACGAATTTAGCAAGTATGTAGGTTACAAAAGTCAGCATGCAAAGGTTGACCATATCTATATTGTTGCGATGAGCAAACTACAAATGAAATTAAGAAAACAATCCTACTTAAACTAGCATCAAAATAAAACATTTAGGAAAAAAAATTAACAAACAACATCAAACCTTGTATAATAAAAACTACTAAACAAAATTAAGTGAAATTAGACTTAATTAAGTCATTTTTATTGATTAGAAAACAATGTCGTTAAGATGAAAATATTCACATTAATCTACACAGTCAATGAAATCACAGCTGCATTTTTGTAGAAATGAACAAATGATTCTGAAATTTACACGGGAATCCAAGAAAACCAGAATAACCAAAAAAATCTTGGAAAAATAAGGTTGGAAGATTCAAATGTCCTGATTCCACAACTTACTACAAAGCTACAGAATTCAAGACTGAAGTACTAGCATAAGAAGAGACATATAAATCAAAGGAATATAATTTATTCTAGAAATAAATACATACATTTATGACAAAATATCTTGACAAGGCAGGTACAATAAATAGGGAAAGAATGGTCTCTTCAACAGCTGATGTTGGGACAGCTTGTTATCCACATGTAAGATAATTAAGTTGGACACCTACTTCACAATATATGCAGAACTTAACCCATAATGAATCAGAGAAGTAAATGTAAAAGCTAAAAATATAAATCTCTTGAAACACAGGAATAGATCATTGTAACCTGCTGAGTAGTGTCTTAAGATACTAGACCTAAAGCACAAGTAACCCAATAAAAATTGGTGTTAATCAAAAATTGAAAAAGCTGCTTTAAAACACACTATCTAGAAAGTAAAACAAAATTGGCAAAATTTTAGAATATATTTGCAAATTCTATGATAAAATTTATTGTTCATAAATATAAATAACTTACAATTTAAAAGGCAGATAACTAAATAGATAAATATTTGAATAGAGATTTTACCACAGAAAATGTGCAAACTTCAATAAGTAAGTGAAAATACTTTTAATATCATAGAAATTAATGTAAATCAAGGTCACAATGAGATCACACTTCACACCCACTAGGATGTGGAACAATTAAAACCCTAATACAATTTGCTGATAGGAATGTAAAACAGAGCAGCCACTGCGGAAAAGTTTGACAGTTTCTCAAAAACCTAAATAAATTTACCATCTGATTCATCTATTCAATTCCTAGGTATATGCTCAAGAGAACTGAGAACATGTGTCCACAGAAGAACTTGTATGAGAATGTTCATAGCAGTATTAATCATAATAGTCCTAAAGGGGAAGTCCAGAGTGTCTGACTGATGAATAGGCAACAAAAAATGGTATATCCATGCAATGGAGTATTATTCTACCATAAAAGTGGTGCTAACCTATTCTGCAACATGAATAAACCTTAAAACATTGAAAGATGCAAGACTTTACAGGACACACACACATACACATATCATAATACCATATAATTTCATTTATCTGAACTATCTAGAATAGGAAAATCCATCCAGACAGAAAGTAGATTAGTGATTGCCAGGGTCTGGGAGAAAGGAGACTTGGTAAGTGAGTATAGGATCTCTTTTGCAAGTGATGAAAATGTTCTGAAATTATGTAGTGGCAATATTTGCACAATATTACAAATACATTAAAGACCTCTGAACTATACAGTTTGACATGGTGAATTTTTATGGTGGATGAATTATATATCAAACATTATATCTGAATAAAAAGTTAAAATAGACAAAACTAAAAGTTTTTTTAAACAAAAGATAAACTTCTAACAAAAGGGGGGGGGGGACAAATTCCTGTTGTGTTATTATTCATTTTTCCAGCCCAAATAAATAGCAGCACAACAGGAATTAAAAAGAATATCATAGCCTCCCAGGGTAGCATGAATATGATATACCAGGATTGAAGCTGTACCCTAACCCCATTCTCAAATGGTGGTAGCTCAAGTTCTCATCTTTTTTTGTGAAGGTTGTGATGGGGATATGAGGCTGGGTTGTGGCGGGGGCAATAGTAGGCAACCTCTGGGAAAGCCTTAAAGGAAGTAGGGATCCCTTTGTCCTAAACCTGCAGCACAGGGCAATACAATGGGTGCTAACTAAATGGGAAATTCCATGAATTGCTGCCAGTGATCTGGAAGTTTCCACCTGTCATAGTCCCAGAATTTTTCCAATCTGTATTTAAACCAGAGTGGACAATTACCACCAGGTAGCATTATATTGAAACTAGCCAGGATATATCTAAACTATGCAACTTGGAATCTCTTGGTCTCTGGTTTGTTCTTGACATTTCATTAACTCACAATTTAACATTCCTTCATTTATATGACTGATTTTCTAGGGGGAAAACGTGAATAGTACCATAAATGTTAAAGAAATTAAAATGGTATATAATATCTTCTCCTCCCTTGACTCCAGGCTCAGATTGTTTCACAGGTAAGTTTTACCAAACTCTTAACGAACAGTAGATTGGATATGCCAGAAAACCGAAGAGAACAAAACTGCCTAGCTCAATTTACGGATCTAGAGTACTAAACGTGATTCCCAGTGTGAATGTGGGGCTCCTTCTGTACTAGCTGGACTTTGGAGCCTGGGTGGTGCTCACTGTGCCCAAAGGTGTGCCGCAGGGTGCCATCCTCCCTGCCACCTCCACACTGCCCAGTAGACGAAAGCTCTATGTGCTCTGTATTACAGGTGTCAGGCTGAAGGTGCTGGGTGGGGACTAAATATCACACCAGGATCTCCTGATTAGAGAAAACTGAGGCACAGGAGTGTATCTCTGAAGGGGGGGCGTGGTGTTGTAATGAGGCACTTTCTAATCAACAAATGTCAGAAGTGACTGCAGAGTTCACCATTTTAGTTTCCAGGACACTGCAGGCATGGGTTGTCTCTGATGAGACTCTGAATTCTCTTCCTGGGAGTGATTTACAATTACTTGGTAGTCATCTTCTCCTAATAGTTGGATCAGAAAATTATCCTTGGAATGAATTGCAATCTACTTCTCTGGAAGTATTTCCTGAGAACATGATCAGCTGGAGATGCTAAAGTGGGAAGGTGAACATCAACTGGTTGGGAAGAAACAGGGACTTCAGATCTTAGGCGCTTTGGTGCTAGGTAGCCAAGGTCTGAGAAAGTTCTGTCTGCCACACAAAAGAAACTTGAGGAAGGTGGAACACAGACCAAGACAGTACATGATCTTGTCCAAATGGGTGAGTGATGGGCACTGGGTTAGATAATTTGTGTACAGCTGCTGCTGTTAGGTGGCACATGATATTAAGTGCTGGGGAAAAATTTTATACAAACCAGAGGCTTCTGTTATACTTACATTATTTCTTTGTCAGTCTATATATGGGAAATTCTGAAAGAGACTGAATGTAGAAATTAATTTGTCCAAGAACATGCATGTTCTTTATGGAGAAAAGCCTAAAATGTAAATAAAAAGCACAGATGATCTGAGTAAATGGAGAGACATCCCATGCTCTTGGATGAGATGACTTGATACAGTGAAGATGGCGATTCCTCCTAAATTAATCTATAACTTCAATTCAGTCCCCTAAAATATTCCACTTGGATGTTTTGATAAACTTGATATATTTTTCTTTACAAAATTTAGAGAAAAAACTATGTTCACAAATAGTAAGCCAACCATTTCAAATTGTGATAAACATGAGCTCTCCCCTCTTTCCAAATTTTTAAGCATATCATACAGTATTGTTAACTAATGCACAATGTTCTATAGCATATTTCTAGTATATATATATATATATATATATATATATATATATATATATATATATTTTTTTTTTTTTTAACCATAAGCCAATATTGAAAAAGAGGAATAGGGTCACTTGCCTGGGAAAATATTAAGACATGCTAAAAAAATCATAGCAACAAAAATACTGTGATATTGGTGCAAGAACAGTCAAAATATCAATGAAACAGAATAGAGTCAGAAATTCATATTGATTAGAAATGAATAAAATAGTAAAGTGGTACCATACATCAATGGGGAAAGGATAGATTGATAGTTGCTATTGGAAAAAAGGCTCATATAGAAAAATAAGATCAACTTTGTCATGATGCCATATATAAAGGTGGATTCCAGAGGAACTAAAGTTGTAAATGTGAAAGTTAAAACTATACAGTTATTTGGGGAAAAAATGTAGGAGAATATCTTTGTGACTTTAAGGTGGGGAAAGATTTATTGAGTTAAAATTTAAATGTAACATCTACAGAAAAAAGTTGATTTTAATTTTATCTGGACGATGTTATTTCAAAGATTAGAATGTTAATAGACTCTAAAGTTTCTAATGCCAACAAGGGACTATTATCTGGAAAAGACACAAACCCTAGTGGAAATGACAAAGTCTAGGAAAACAAAATGCATAGAACATGTGCAAAATTTTATAAGAACATTTATAAATTGAAGAACATAGTTACCTATGAAGAGGGAGGGAAATGCCAGTGGAGTAGGGGGATTTAAAACAAAGGTGTGAATAAACAAAGGAATAGAGAGGGGCCCTGTTGCAGACCAATCCAGTGAGTTCTACCAACTGAGGAGTGTACCTACCAAGCTGTTTCCAACAGAGACCAGAGGAGGGGAAAAAAGAGATATCTCTTTTAAACTGCAAGCCCATACCCTGTTTTTCTAGTTTTATCCCTTGTGGCCATGTAAATACCTTCCCCTTAATTTGATAACCTCCGTAGCTGTGTTAATGACTGCCTGAACTGAGTATGAGGGACACCTGGTGTGTATTCCAATGCTGGTTTTCTCTTTCATGCTTTGATGATTTTTCATCTGCTTTACATCTAACTGTTCTTTATTTGAAACATTTTAAAAAAATCCCTTACCATTGAGTTCAACCTGTTTTTCTCTGTCTGTGTTTTACCGGGCGGATGGCCACATGCCTAGTTGTCCAACCCAAGACCAGCGGCCTTGCCCATGGGAAATTCGCTTCTACTGACAGATACCCTTGTGGGCCTGATTTTTCACATGGAAAGCAAAAATTCCACAAAACATCATATTGGGAAACAAACTCAAAGATTTTCACTTACAGATCCTGGGCCGGGAAGGTTCAAGGAGTGAAAAGTACAGTCCTCTATCCCTGGGTCACGCTAGGCAGGAATGAAGAGTCAGGAAGAGAGAGAGAATGCACGTGGCTGCTAGGCTAGTAGTATATATAAGGAGAAAGGGCGTGGTTTATTTTACATTTGCAAGCAAATGCTTAAATGGCTGGTTTAAAGGAAACAGCTGGGAAGCTGTGGAGCTTGTTCTTCTAGGCAGGAAAGATGCCTGTAAGTTACTTTTGGCTGTTGTTTTGAGCCATTTGGGTATAGTGTAGAAATGGAAAATGTGTCAAGGGTGTCTGAGCCCTGCTACCCGTAGAAGAGAGTTAATAATATAAAACATTAAGACTTTATTACACCTCAACATAAGAAAAACTTAAATATCATACAATCTGAAAATGGAAGGAATTTCCATGGAAGGCAGATAGCAGCTTGTCACTGGAAGAATTCAGACATGGCTGCTTGATCAAGGCAGGGATGTTGGAGTCCACTGGATCTCAGCCCCCTGCTACATCAGAATTATCTGATGAGTTTTTTAAAAAACCTCAGAATTTGCCCCTTCCCCTGAGATATTTTTATTTAATTGATCTGGTATGGAACCAGACATCAGATTTTGTTTTCAAAGCTCCCCAGGTGAATCCAATGTGTCACTGTAGCTGAAGATATCGTAGGAAAAAAAAAATAACCCCTGGCTGGGAAAGTTTGATCTGATAACCAAAAGTTTTCCCTTTTATCTGTAAATTATGTTATTTTAACTACCTACTCCGAATAAAGACGGGTGCTCAAGTGCTTTTTGATATTGACCTCCTTTTCCTCCCCATGTTTTCTGTCAATGAAGCTTTCCCCTGTGTTCACACTGGAGCTGTCTTTGTAGCAGCTATTGCTGCTTTTACTCTGGGTGCCTGGTTATTTTGCTCTCTTTGAGATGGATTGCCTTAAAGTGCTCTCTTATCCCCTCACACTGGAAATCACAGCATTTTCTCCAGAGGAATAATTTTCTGTAGAAAAGGCTATTTAAACGGCAGCACAGTATTGAAGAGAACACATTTAACTGGGAAAAGGCTCTGACGGTAGTCATCAGTGCAATTGTTTTTGGGGTCTGTATGTTGAAATGGTTTAGAAAACCCCAGACTCTTGTTAGCTTGGACAATTGGAAAAGACATTTGGGATGATTACAAGAGCTTCTACCTACTGGTGCTTCTTAATTATCTCCATCCTGCAGGGAAGAAGATGAATATGGGAGGAGAAGGGAAATAAGGGCAAAAAGAAATCAGCTGGGGAACCCCAAACTGTAATGGGAACTATCTGAAGTCCATCAGAATCCACTTCCTGTTTTTCTGCAGACTGAACTTTCGTGAAATTTAAGTCCTCAGATGCCTCTGTGTCCTTTTCATATTTTCCTCTGCTTTCCGACTTTTTAGCTTCCCAGAGGGCAGACAGGGATGCTGGCTCTCCTGTGTCACCGTGTCATTTTATAGAGTTAATTCTTATGTCTCTTTCCTCCTTTCAGGAAACAGATCGGGGCTTGACATTATAACAAGCCTTCTTAAATACCCGTGGGAAGGTAAAGTTCACTGCAATGCAATCAGTTGCTTCTAGATGAATAGCAACAATCCTTGCTCCCCAACCTTAACCTTCCAACCATTAAAATGTTAAGTGTAAACAACATAGACCTTATGGGTTTATCTTGCCTTAAATAAATGCCTTCCTTTGAAAACAATTTTCTCACTCAGTTTTATGGATTTCTGTTCTTAATCTGAGCAGTGGGGTACATGGGAGTATATTTTTTTTTTAAGGCACAAAGAAAGTTCTGTTTATCAATTACCTCACTATGAGAGCTCATTGGCCTTTTGAAGCCACAGTTACTATGTCACTGAGCAGTCAATGAAAAGGAGACACACTTATTCTCAAGGATAAGAAAAAGGGCTTTTTGTTCACAGAACTGGAACATTTTCTTGGGCTAACAGAGAGAAACACAAGTTCATGTTTGTATGGATCATGTTTAATTCGTATAGTTTTTTGGGGGACATTAAAAAGATTTACACACAGAACAGAAGCAGTGCTAGACCTCACCTGGGTTGAGATTTAGCTTCTCAAGATAAAAGCAAAATAATGATGCTAGAATTGTTAAGAAACTTCACTTTCAGCCTAGTTCTAAGTAAGAAATCAAATACTTTACTTTAGAAGTTCAGTCCCTCAAAAGATTAGAAATAAGTGAGTGCTTATTACTCCAGAAAGTTCATGTTGCTAGTTCTGGGCCATTAGGAATCATTTGCATGACTGTGAGAACTAGATTTTAAAAGCTTCTATATTAGTCAGCTTTCTGTTACTACACCAAACACTTGAGATAGTCAATTTATAAAAAGGCAAGGTTTATTTTGGCTCATTGTTTTGGAGATTTTGGTCCATGGTCAGTTGATACTGTTGCTTTAGGCCTGTGGCAACACGGTACATCATCGTGAGAGTACTTAGCAAGCCTTTTACCTCATGATCAGGAATGACAGAATGAGCCAAGTTTCCACAGTTCCCTTTAAGTTCCTGACCCCAAACCTAAAACCTCCCATTAGGCTCCACCTCTTGAAGGTCCTACCACCTCCAATAGAACCATAGGCCATGGGACCAACCCTCTAACATATGGGCCTTTGGGAACTTTTAGGATTGAAACAATAGCAATTTCTAGATAAGAATTAGTGTCCTGTGGCTTGGTTGAGGTAGATAATGCTGGTGTGATCAGTAGGACATACATACCACCTTCCTTGAACGTTCTGGGAACATCTCCTCAGTGTGTGGTCGAGATACCATTACCTACCCAGGAGAAACAGAATACAGTGACTAGAAGGAAACTTGGTGTCTTGGCCAGCATCCATTCAGAGGCTCTCAGATCAACACAGCTCCCTAAATTTTGGGTCCTTTTTGCTTGAAACTTTTGGTTAAATTAAAAAAATGACCAAACAAGATCATACAAATAAATTATCTCCTGTTGTATAGATGACTGCTATCAGGAAATATATTAGCAGACGTGACAGAAATGAGTTTTATTAATTATAAAGTTTTGAACTATTTAGCTAACATCACACCAGAGTCATCTGATAAATAGGTTGTGAATATGAGAAATGCTTTGGTATGTTTTTGCTTTATATCTGAATAGTTTTCTATATTTATATACCAATCATGGATCTTCTTAAGCTAGATTATTGTCCATTGAAGCAGTCTTCCTTCATGAAGGGTTTTTATTTTAATATGACCCACTACTAAAAAAAAAAATTCATGGATCCTCTGGTCTGGACCATGATAGTCTAAGAGATGCTTGGCTTGAGATTCTTTGCTTGTTTTTTTTTTTTTTTTTTTCCATGAAGGGGCTGGCTGGCCCCTGCAGGCTATGCATGCTAGCTGGATTCTCACTGAGTTAAGCCAGGGGATGACACTGCTTAGGGATTAGAGGGAGGTTAGGCAAAAGGGAAGGGAAGAGCCATGGTATTTTTCCTTCTCTTTTTCTGCCTTGAGCTGATTCTCTGGCTTCAACTCCCACCATGGGTCCAGCCTTTTGGGGGATGATCTCCTCTTTCAAACTGCAAACATACTACCTCTTTGTTCTCCAGCCTAGAGGTAGTATGGTTTCCTGTTGTTTGCTAAGACCTGGATTACTGCATCCTCCTGTTTATCTCTCAGTTTTTCTATCCCCTTTGTAACTCATTTTGTACATTGAATTACCCCTGTTATGAATAATTACAGTGGTACATAATCCAAGCTGGTCATTTTGGATAGAAGGAATTTTAAGTCCATAGAGATTACAGTGTGGTTCTAAAGGCTATCTGGAAGACAGACTTCTAGCATTTCAGTCACTGACAATGTGGTTAAGAATCCAGAAGTAAGAAAACTGTAATGTCTTTGATGTGAGTAGCTATATATAAAGAAAATCTTTGCACCAATATTTATGCACCAGTCCCTTTGAGTGGACCGTCATTCAGCAATTTGTCATTGTTTTTGCAAGCAATTATTAAAGTTGCTGTCACTACTAAGTTCTCCTGGGAAACTAGTGCTCATATTTGCATACTGCTTTGCTCTCTTGCTGTTATTTCATTGAAAAGAGCTCTCATAGTCTGGAATGATGAATGCATCTCTCCAGACACCCAATTTACTGTTTACTATGGATGGATCCAGTGGAAGGAATCTGGGTGGGTAATTGACAGAAGCACAGAGAACTCAAACTCTAATACAGAGAATGAAATAAACAAGGGGTTTAATTTTTCTCACAGGAGGAGAGGCTAGAGATCAGGTTTGTTGGCAGTGATTCCAGGACAAGGATAGCAGGGCTGGTACTTTCACTATGGAGATGCTCTGTGGAATCACCCTTCAAGGAAGAATTTACCATTTGGAGAGTCTCCAAATTCAATGCCTTCTGGATCTGTCTCAGCATTTGACCCAAGGCCACGCTTTTCCTAGATGCTCCCAAGCAATAATGGAACAAGGCAGGAGATACTTGGGCATGACCATATCTGCCCAGTGCAGGGCTCTGCTTAACAGATAATCTTTGCTTAGGAGGAGGCTCCTGTTGGGTTGAAATGTAGCAGATTGGGCTTTTAGTTTAAGGCTCTTGCTGCTCAGTGTTGCCTTATTCCAAATAGTGTCTTTTCCTCCTTTTCTTTACACAGGTGACAAATCAGTAACATTGTCTGAAGGCTTGGTTAATGTTGCTTTTTATCTGTGCCTTCCCAATTTTTTATTTGGAGAGTAAATTTTTAGTAAACACTTTTGTAACCCACAGAACCCTACTTCTGACTTAATGTCTGTTTCCTGGAGGTCCCAACTGGCAGCTTTCCTCTTGGCCCTCCCTTACTGGTCTACATGAGATTGCCAAATGGCTGCCTGACCTCTAGCATCTCAGCACTGCACACACCTTTTTCCAGCAGGATGCATCATGATCAATTTTTTGTCTTTTTTTTAAAGGCGTTCTTTATTTTATTTAATTAACTAATTTTTTTTATTGGTGGTGCTGGGGATTGAACCCAGGGCTTTGTGTATACTAGAAAAGCATTCTACCAACTGAGTTATATTCCCAGCCCCTAATGCTATTTGTCTTTTAGGAAACACTTTGGCTCACATTTCTTAGGCTAGAGTAGCATTATGTAACTACAGCATCCACAAGTAGGGGCAGGAAATATTTTTTTTGTTTTTTTTGATTGAACTTATTACGGTCCCAATAAAATTGAGTTACTCTATTACTGAGAGCAAAGGAAGGGCTGCGTATTCGGTAGGCAACTGCTAGTTTCTGCCCACAGTATGTATTTTCAGTTATGAAAGATCTTGAGTTTATGAAAGCAATGTGCTGATTGATAATATAAATGATAATCAGTTGTAGGGAAGAGACAATTAAATCTGCTCTTTGGTATAGTTTGGGGACAGGTTTCTGCCCCTGGAAAAGAGAGGAAAGAAAAAATAAAGATGAAGTTTGATAATCTTTATGATTGGAATCTTTTAGTCTTAACTCTTATTTTCATTAAATAGGTAAGAAAATTGTGGTCAAATAACACAAGAAGAAATAAGCATTCTTATGATGAGTATTTCTTGGGTACCTACAAATGTACAGTACACACAACAGTCAAAGCTCTCTACCCTCAGAGATTTAATGCCCTGTCCACAGGGGCAGGATGGGGACTGGATGCCAGATGTCTAAAGTGCCCATCATTATGTTGCTTAGGACCAGCATGACTATAACTTTGTTACTTGGAATTCGAATACGGCAAATAATGTATTACGATTGAAAACTATCAGTGTTTGCTAGATATTGAGAGGCTTTGAAACAGCTTTCACCTTGAGAATCTGACTGACCTCCAGGTCAAATGATAGTTCCATGATACTTGCTAACTACCTTACTTGTCCTCAAACTAATTTTTAGTTCATTTCTTCTTGAGTTTTCTTTGTATTATGTTAGGGAAGAGGGAGTCAGAGGACAGAAAAGTTCTTACCTTTCTTGGGAGGAAAGTAACCCATTTGGATGAAAATAGGTAGTCAGTTCTTTAGGGATGTGCCTTTAACTGACAAGCTATTCTTAAGCAAAATAAAAAAGTAATGTGAACTATTTTGAAAATCTAAATGTTCATTAAAAAGTTTTATTCCTTACATTAATTTTGGAAAATGATGTACCTGTTCTTATGAGGTAATGTCAATTAATTAAAACACTTTGCAGCGCTGGGGTTGTGGCTCAGTGGCAGAGTGCTTGCCTAGCATGCGTGAGACACTGGGTATGATCTTCAGCACCACATATAAATAAATAAAATAAGGCCCATTGACAACTAAAACAAAACAAAACATTTTGCATTTTTTCTTGCCCAAGTAACCTAAACCAGTTCATAAGCTACATGAGAAATCTGGTGGCTTTACCTAATAAGAAGGAGACCACAGTTGATGGGAACACCATTTCTTGGCAGGATCATTTGTCTTATTTACCAGATCTGATTCTGAATGTCTTTGTCTCTTCTCCAAATCAAATTCATCAATAAATAAAGGCAATTTCTTGCTACTGAGGAGATTTAAAGACTATGTCACACACTAAAGGTGATTTTAAAAGAAATGTTCAAAAATATTTTGAGTAATGGCAGGATTGTTGGATGTTTCACAGATTCCCTGGTGTTTTCATCAATAAGATATAACCCTTTATTTTGGTAGGTATTGATCCACCTCTCCAATGGATAGTGCAAATATGTTTTCAGGCACCTATCTTTATTCAAATCCAAGCAAATAATTCAGGAGTCAAATTTTTGCATAGTGGAGGCTCATATCCCATTTTTAAAAATTAGAGTATTATAAATATACATAGTATTTTGGTTCACTCTCACTTTTATTTATTTATTTTGATTGGTACTTTCTACATATACATAAAGGTGCTATTCCCTTTGGTGTATTTATATATGTGTAAAGCATGATTTTGTTAAATTCATTCCATTTTTCTTCCCCTTTCCTTTCCTTCTTCTCTCACTCTCATTTTCCTCCTTCTACTCCACCCATGTTCTGTATTTCTTTATAATATCTGGTCTCTTCCCCTACTACCTTCTTTTCTTTATTTTCACGTATGAGAGAAAAAATTCAACCCTTTATTTTCTGAGTCTGGCTTATTTCTCTTGGCATTTCCATCTATTTACTGTCAAATGCCATTATTTCATTCTTGTTTATGGCTGAATAGAACTACATTGTGTATATACACCACATTTTCTTGATATAATCATGTATTGATGGGCATCTGGATTGATTTCAGAATTTGGCTATTGTGAATTGTGCTGCTATAAACAGAAGTAGCTATATTATGATAGTATGCTGATTTTTTCCATGCATAATAGTGTTTTATTTCACTTTTTCTTTGTTTGCAAAGTTTTATCTGAGATATAGTCTATACTTCTTAATTACCTATATTCTTTTTAAAAATATTTATTTTTTAGTTATAGGTAGACACAATGTCTTTATTTTATTTTTATGGGGTGCTAAGGATTGAACCCAGTG
Source organism: Marmota monax (assembly GCF_021218885.2). Taxonomy (NCBI): domain Eukaryota; kingdom Metazoa; phylum Chordata; class Mammalia; order Rodentia; family Sciuridae; genus Marmota; species Marmota monax. Next base: position 100,766 of record NW_026693589.1, read on the forward strand.
CCTCAAGCATGCTAGGTGAGAGCTCTGCCTCTGAGCCACAACCCCAGCCCAATCACCTATATTCTGACATTTTTTCTACCTCAGCACTTTTATTACTGTGTATAATTGGTATTTTTAAATTGGTTCTTCTTAGTTATACATTACAGTAGAATCCATTTTGATAAATTATATAAGCATGGAATATATCTTTTTCTAATTAGGACCCGATTCTTGTGGGTGGACATGATGGTGGGATTCACTTAGGTATTTTCATATGTGTACATAGGAAAATTATGTTAAATGTATTCTACTGTCTTTCCTATTCCTTTCCCCTCTCCCTTCCTTTGTTGTGTAATCTACTGAACTTCTCTTCTTCCCCTCCCCTTTTATTGTGGTTTGGCTTCCACATATCAGCAAAAAGATTTGACCTTTGGTTTTTGGGATTGGCTTATTTCACTTGTTTAATATCAGCATATTATAGTGATGCAGCCACATCAATGTTTATAGCAGCACAATTCACAATAGCTAAACTATGGAACCAGACTCAGTGCCTATCAACAGATGAATGGATAAAGAAATTATGGCATATATACACAATGGAATATTTCTCAGCCATAATGAATAAAATTATGACATTTGCCAGTAAATGGTGGGTCTGGAGACTATCATGCTAAGTATGCTGATTTTAGTTCTTTTGGATACCAAGGAGTGGGATAGATGAGTCATCTGATGGGTTCATTCTTAGTTTTTTGAGAAATCTCTATACTGTTTTCCAGAGTGATTGCACTAATTTGCAGTCCCACCAACTATGTATGAGTGTATTTTCCCCCCAAATCCTTCTCAGCATTTATTATTATTCATGTTCTTGATAATTGCCATTCTGAATGAGAGGAAATATTAGTGTAGATTTGAATTGCATTTCCCTGATTGCTAGAGATATTGAACATTATTTTTAATGGAGGAAACTGTAAAGCATTTTCAGTCCACGCCAAAAACCCAGAACAATTTCCCCACATTAATAAACAGCCCTTACACACCTATGAGAAACAGAGTGACACTTTCTAGAAGGAGCCACAATTTCAAGTGCCTTTATTTTTTTTTCCATGCCTAAAAAATAAATCATAGGCTTTGCAGATGGAGCAGGGGGCATGGCTTGCTTAAGTCTTTTACAGGTTACTCTTCATAGGCTTCGTCACTTCTACCTTATCTTCTAATCTGTGGTCTCCTGGACTTACCTGCTTTCTTTAGAGAACTCCGTACCTTTCTGTTCTTTCAGAAGATTTTCTTTTTTAGTGATGTGGGAAGGTGACAGTGATAATGCACAATACCTTTCATCAAAAAGAGCTTAAGCCCCAAACCTGCCTGGAGGACAGCTGAGACTTTCACTTTTCTTTTTTTTTTTTAATTTTTTATTGTTGGCTGTTCAAAACATTACATAGTTCTTGATATATCATATTTCACAATTTGATTCAAGTGGGTTATGAACTCCCATTTTTACCCCATATACAGATTGCAGAATCACATCAGTTACACATCCATTGATTTACATATTGCCATACTAGTGTCTGTTGTATTCTGCTGCCTTTCCTATCCTCTACTATCCCCCCTCCCCTCCCCTCCCCTCTTCTCTCTCTGCTCCCTCTACTGACATTCGTTTGTCCCCCTTATATTATTTTTCCCCTTCCCCTCACTTCCTCTTGTAGGGCTTCTTTTTAGCTACCTACATGTTTTCTCTGGCATGTATATGCAGGTTTGTTGAAGTGATTTTTTAATTTGGAAAGTGAATTTGGGTTAAATATTTTTGTAAGTTGTTGAAGTAGATATTCTGAGAGCTAAGTGTTAGTAAGTGTGGAAACCTGCATAAACTGGTTGAGTAGCTTTGAAATTAATGATTCACTTTTCTAACATCTTGAAAGAATGACCCAGAATAGAGTTCACCACATAATTCTTCCTTTTTTTTTATGATGGTAGGGATTGAATCCAGGGCTTTGGGCATGCCAGGCATGTGTTGTACCATTGGGCTACATCCTCAGCTATTTGTTTTATTTTGAGACAAGGTCTTACTAAGTAGCTCAGGCTTGCCTGAACTGGTGATCCTCCTGCCTCAGCCTCCTGAGTAGCTGCGATTAAAGCTATGCACCACTATGTCCAGCTTCCACATACTTCTTTTCCATTGTTTTTGTTAATATTTTACTTTTTGGTGAAACATGTTTTTTTGTTGGATAAAGAGAAAAAATTTTCTGATGGCCAATTTCACTCTTAAATCTGACTTGTGGAGCTATCTTTAAGCTGTAGTAGTTCATTAGAGAAGTTTTTCTTAGATTTTTTTTAAACAATATTCTGGGAATTAATATGTTATCGTAAATTAAGTATGGAGACATGTTCTTTCTTTGAAGAAGAACATATTAAAGACTCTGAGAAGTATTACAGATAAAACAGAAACTTGTTTATTAACTTTGATTTATTATCATTCCATTGCTTTTTTTTTCATAAAATACCTATTAATTATCCTGTAGGCCACAGGTTTGGGAGATATTCCATTGAACTGATTATTTTTTTAAATCAGTGCATTATAGTTATACACAATTGTGGGGTTCATTTTGACATATTCACAAATACATATAACATAATTTATTCCATTTCAATCCCTAGTACTATTCCTCTTCCCCTCACTCTCTGACCCTGAGTCCCTTTCCCTACTCTTTTGGTCTTTTTTCTATTATTTTTTAATTGGTGCATTATAGGTATACTTAAAAGTAGAATTCATTCTAATATATTTATACATGCACATAACATGTTTTATTCTGTAGCTCCTCTTCTTTCCTATCTCTCCTCCCTTCTCCTTGACCCTCTTCTTTTATTCCACTGTTTTCCCTTTTATTTTCATGAGATCTCCTTTTCTTAATTAAAAAAATCCTTATTTCTCACTGGGCACGGAGGTGCACACCTGTGAGATTCCTGTAGCTTGGGAGGCTGAGACAAAAGGATTCCAAGTTCAAAGCCAGCCTCAGCAACAGCGAGCCGCTAAGCAACTCAGTGAGACCCTGTCTTTAAATAAAACACAAAATAGGGCTGGGGATGTGGCTCAGTGGCCAAGTGCCCCTGTGTTCAATCCCAGTATCCCGCACACACCCCGCCCCCTGCAAAAAAATTCCTTATTTCTCTCTAGCTTCTGCATATAAGAGAAAACATTTAATCCTTGACTTTCTGAGACAGGTTTATTCCACTCAGCATGATATTCTCCAGTTTCATCCACTTACTAGCAAATGACATTAGTTTATTCTTCTTTTAGCTTAATAAAATTTCATTGTGTATATACAACACAATTTCTTTATCCATAATCTATTGAGGGATACCTAGGCTGGTTCTATAACTTGGCTATTATAAATTGTGCTTCTATATACTTTGATATGCATGTATCACTATACTATTTTGATTTTAGTTCTTCTAGATAAATACCAGTGTGGAACAGCTGAGTCAAATGCTGGGTCCATTCCTTTCTATCTATACTGCTTTCCAAAATGGTTGTACTAATTTGCAGTCTCACCATCAATGTATGAGCGTACCTTCCCCCAACATCCTTGTCAGCATTTATTGTCATCATTGTTAGTTGGAGTGAATTGAAATCTCAGTGTAACTGTGATTTACATTTCCCTTACTGCTATCGATGTTGAACATAGTTTCATATCTTTTTTGGACATTTGAATTTCTTCTTTTGAGAAAATGTCTGGTTAATTTATTTGCCCATTTATTGATTGGGTTATTTGACATTTTGATATTTTTTTGAATTCTATATATATTCTAGCTATTAATTTTCCCTGAAGAATAGCTGGAAAAGATTTTGTCATATTCTGTACTCTCTCTCTTCATACTCTTTTTTCCTTTGCTGTGCAGAAACTTTTAAATTTGAAGCCATTCCACTTACTGATTCTTGGTTTTATTTCTTGAGCTTTAGGAGTCTTATTAAGGAAGTTGGGGCCTGCACTAAAATATAAGTGTTGACCCTATGTTTTCTTCTAGCAGTTGCAGTGTTTCTGGTCTAATTCCTAGGTCTTTAATTCAATTTGAGCTGACTTTTTGTGCAGAGAGATAAGAATCTAGCTTTATTCTTCTACCTTCGGATAGTGCTATTTTCTAAAGAGGCTATTTTTTTTCTCCAATATTTGTTTTTGGCACCTTTGTCAAGGAACAGATTCTATTTCTTTGGTATTCATGTCTGTTTTGATGCCAATACCTTGCTGTTTTTGTTACTATAGCTCTGTAGTAAAATTTGAAATCAGGTATTGTGATGTCTCCAGAATCACTTTTCTTGCTTAGGATTGCTTTGTTTGTTTTGGGTCATTTAGTCTTCCCTGTGAATTTTAGGAATGCTTTTTTTTTTTTTTTCCTAGTTCTGTGAAGAATATCATTGGTGTTTTGATGGGGATCACATTGAATTTGCATATTGCTTTTGGTAATAAGGCCATTTTGATAATATTAATTCTGCCTATCCAAGAGCATGGTAGGTTTTTCCATCTTCTAAAGTCTTCTTCAATTTCTTTCTTCATTGTTCTGTAATTTTTACTGTAGAGGTCTTTTGTCTCTGGTTAGATTTATTCTTGTGTGTGTCTGTGCACATGCATGCACATTTGAGCCTATTGTGAATGGAATATTTTTCTTGATTTCTTTCTTGGCAGATTAACATTGGAGTATAGAAAAACTATAGAAAAGCTATTTGATTTTTTTATCCTGATTTTGTACCTTGAAACTTTGCTGAATTTATTTATCAGCTCGAGAATTCTTGTGGTAGGTTTTTTTTTGGGGGAGGGGTCTTTTAGATATAGGATCATGTCATCAGCAAATAGAGATAATTTAATTTCTTCTTTTCATCTTTGTATCCTTTTAATTTCCTTTTCTTGCCTGATTGCCCAGGCTAGAGTTTCAAGAACCATATTGAATAGGAGGGATGAGAGTGGACATCTTTGTTTTGCTTCTGATTTTAGAAGAAATATATTCAGTATGATGTTGGCTTTGTCTTTGTCATATATAACCTTTATTATGTTGATACAAGTTCTTTCTATCCTTAGTTTCCCCAGTGTTTTTAATATGAATGGTTGTTGGATTTTTTCAAATGCTTTTTCTGCATCTATTAAGATGATAATGTGATTTTTGCACTTGATTCTATTTATGTGCTGAATTACATTTAATGATTTGTGTATGTTGAACCATCCTTTTATCCATGAAATGAAATCAACCGGATTGATTATGGTATACAATCTTCTGTTTTTTAATCCAGATTGCTAAGAATTTTTACATTTGTGTTTGTCAGGGCTATTTGTCTGTAGCTTTCTTTCCTTGATACATCTTTATCTATTTTTGTTATCAGGGTGACATTCCATTCAACCAATTTTTTTTTCCACAAAGGCTGAAAAAAAATGCTGAAAAGGCTGCTCTAGAATTTGAGAAATATTACAGTTATACATCCATTTTCCTGATCAAAATATTCCAAAGAAGCTGATTCTAACACTAGACATCAGAGTTTTGGCAAGGATTAAATGATGAAGATGTTGGCAAGATGTAATGCTATAAAAGTTTAAAGGATTTTTCCATGATAAGGGATTAGAAAATAAATTTCCCTCTATCCTCCTCAACTTTTATTGGGACCCCCGTAACAAAAAGAGAGATTAACAAGAGAAGAATGAGTTTATTAACATGTATATTTCACAAAGATAGAAAACTCAGGAAAAGTATTAACTCTCAAAGAAGCAGCATAGAATACTGGCTTATCCAGAACAAAGTTTTAGGGAAATAACAAAGATAAAGGACCTTGAATCTTCAGGGACAACAAATTTTGGGTAGCAAATTTATGGGAAACTAATGGTAGACAAAGGGTAGTTAGTAAAGTTTGTAATGCAGATTTCTCTGCTGTGTCTCCAGGATGGTAAAGGTCTGAAGTCATCCTGGTGAACAAACTTTCTTCTTCCTGGTAGGGAGAGGATGGGGTAGACAAATTTGTAAATTTGCAACCCTCTTTTAGGCATATTGGGGGAGGACAGATAGCTTTTCTTGTATTGTCTCTTAAGTGCCTTCAGTTCAAAATAATTCTTATGCCAACGTGGCATATTTTGGAATGAGGTATTCTGCTGTTCTTCCCTGTGTTAGGCAGAGAGCCTTTCAGAAAAGGCTAAGAAGTATTTGTTTTCGATTTTAATACAAACTGATAAAAATATAATTAGAGTTTATTCAAAATATATTTCAAATTTTGATTCATTTCTCAGAGATGTTACCTGAATATAGCATTTAACCTATTATTTCAAGGTGATATTTGTTGCTGCTATTAAAAGACATATTTATAGCAACAATATCAATGTTATTTTACATTAAATGTAGATATTCTTAATTTCTTTTTTTTTTTACCAGAATCAAGGTAGTATACCAGGAACAAGTGATAAGGAAACTTCTGGAAATGAAGGCTAAAGACAGTAATGGGAGCTTGCCTTCCTTCTGCTATACTTTCTGTATAGCAGCATTCCTGCCTGGGGTCCCCACTCTTCTCTGGCCCTATATCATGTGGGTTGAAGAATTGCTCAAAGCTAACTTTTATTATAGATGCCATTTTTTGCATGAAGTATTCTTTTGATCTTTTTTGATTACCTGTTATTTCTCTGTCTGGACCCATAGCACTGGGAAGTTGTGTATTTAAATACCAGTACTAAAAAGGATATAAAGACAAATATATAATGCCTCTATATTTTGCCTTGGTTATGGTTTTGTGTTCTTGTTAAGACTGCATGCTATAGTCAGCACACACCACCTTAAATCCTTATTTACCCTATTGTACTCAGCCTGCATGCATCTGGTATCTAATATTTACAGTTTTGAGTAGTGGAGATAAAAGGCCTACATCCGTCTACTACCTTTAAGTACTCTCATACAGGATGCAACTGCTAAAAATGAGCATTTGAGACAGTGCCCTGAGTGTTTTGTGTTGGCCTTAGCATAGATGATCTGGTCTCACCAGGTGACCATTCTGTACCAAGGAAGAACTTCAAATCATTATTTCATCATTGTGTCTCTAAGAGGCAACACAAATTTAACTAGCAAAATATTTCTCAATATTTTATTGCATAGACTGCCTTTACACTGTAATTTTTAAAGTGTGTATAAATCTTGGCAGCTGTCTGAATTAAACAAACAAACAAAAACTAAGGATGCTTTGAAATAAGACCATTTATAAGGTCCATTACCATTTGACTTTGAGCAATTACCTAATTACCTAAAGTTCAAAGCTAATTCATGGAATTCCATGTAATAATGCCTCACATTTGTCTAGTGTGTGGAGGTTTACAAGGTGCTTTCATTGGTTCAATCAATCAACTAGTCAATTAGCAAGTTAATCCTTTAATAGAAATTTCTTTAAAACTATTACCCAACAAACACTGACAAGTTCAATTTGGGGATTCCTAAAATAAACAAAGCAAAGGTCTTGCTCTTCAAGGTCTTTTCATCCTAGCCAGAAGAGACAGAAATATAAACAAATAAGTGGACTAAAACGTGTTCTTAGTCTGTGTACACCACAGTGGGGACATAAAAGTTGTTGGTGGTGGGGGGGCTGCTCTTACTGGGGGAAGGCAAAGTGGATGAGAAAGGAGGGCCCATTGAGTAGTCTCATTTCATTCTTACTAGCCAATAGTAGAGGAACCCGATTCAGAGGAATAAAGCATCTTCCCTGAGGTAGCCCTGCTCCTTAGATTTCAAAAGCACACTCTCCTACTCCACAAGCATCTCCCTTCCACTGGCCACAGTTCCTAAAATGTGAATACTCATGTTTTAGCTGTGATGAGGGAGAGAAGTTAAGACCAGAGAGCCTGAAATATGAGATTATATTTATTCAGAATGAGCCTGGTTCCCAGAGTAACAAGAAAAACAAATTGATTGAAAATGTTATTCATCCATAAAAGAAGAGAGAAAGCCAAAACCAAAGGCTGAGTTTTGCGATGGAAACAATGGCTTTGCTAAGATTTACAGGCCTGTGGGATTTCCCAGCTATGTATGGTATTAAGGAAAGTTATTTGGAAAATATTCAAGTTGCTTTGACATCATTTCCCCCTAAGCAATATAGAAACTCACATTTTTTAAAATTTTTTATTGTTGGCTGTTCAAAACATTACATAGTTCTTGATATATCATATTTCACACTTTGATTCAAGTGGGTTATGAGCTCCCATTTTTACCCCATATACAGATTGCAGAATCACATCAGTTACACATCCATTGATTTACATATTGCCATACTAGTGTCTGTTGTGTTCTGCTGCCTTTCCTATCCTCTACTATCCCCCCTCCCCTCCCCTCCCCTCTTCTCTCTCTGCCCCCTCTACTGACATTCATTTGTCCCCCTTGTATTATTTTTCCCTTTCCCCTCACTTCGTCTTGTATGTACTTTTGTATAACCCTGAGGGTCTCCTTCCATTTCCATGCAATTTCCCTTTTCTCTCCCTTTCCCTCCCACCTCTCATCTCTGTTTAATGTTAATCTTCTTCTCATGCTCTTCGTCCCTACTCTGTTCTTAGTTACTCTCCTTATATCAAAGAAGACATTTGGCATTTGTTTTTTAGGGATTGGCTAGCTTCACTTAGCATAATCTGCTCTAGTGCCATCCATTTCCCTGCAAATTCTATGATTTTGTCATTTTTTAATGCAGAGTAATACTCCATTGTGTATAAATGCCACATTTTTTTTGATCCATTCGTCTATTGAAGGGCATCTGGGTTGGTTCCACAGTCTTGCTATTGTGAATTGAGCTGCTATGAACATCGATGTAGCAGTGTCCCTGTAGCATGCTCTTTTTAGGTCTTTAGGGAATAGACCAAGAAGGGGAATAGCTGGGTCAAATGGTGGCTCCATTCCCAGCTTTCCAAGAAATCTCCATACTGCTTTCCAAATTGGCTGCACCAATTTGCAGTCCCACCAGCAATGTACAAGTGTACCCTTTTCCCCACATCCTCGCCAGCACATTTTAGAAGCTGGGCTTCTATTAATGTGAAACTTTGAAGGAAATGGTATTTAAAAGGATGATGTATTCTCTTGCCATTACCCACAGACTCCAGCGTAATTTCCTTCTTCCTCTGTTCACTAAAAGTCTCTAGGATTTTTTTCCATGAGACCTGCTTCCCTTTAGCCATGCCTTTTGTGTATGTGAGCACATTTCACTTGATTGATGGCATATAAACTTGCAAAGTGCCTTAAGAAGACATCTATGTACATGAAAAGAACAATAGCAAAAGCAATTTAGTGTTAATAATACATATATTATGCACATATGTATAGTTCTAATATATATGTGACACACACACATTTATATGGCTCCAAGAAAGCTTAATATTGTATGTTAGAATGCAGTGTTTTTTAAAGATTTCTGATTAGTGCTATAATTGCCCAAAAACTGATGGGAGGGAAGTCAGTCTTTTTTTTTTCTCTGTATTTCATATAATCACATAAGAAATGTGAGCTGAAATGGTACATTTGACAACTTATTAAGTTCTAATACCAACAGTTAGAGAAGCAGATATCTTAACTCACCAGAAAACAAACTTTTATTACTTCCAGTGGACAAAGCAGCCCCTTATTTTTTATTCTTAGAGGTGAAAAGCTTTCAAATAATCTCTTTTGACCTTCATGAGAACCCTGAGGGGAGACATAGGAGATTTTATCTGCAAGATTTAATTTTTGGAAACTCATATAGAACCTGAGACCCGGACAGGTGAAGGCTAGGCTAGGCTGATAACAATGGGTATTTTTGTTATCCTCTGAACCAGCGCTGCTTAGTTCTCTATATTACATTGCTTCATAACAGAGAAATTCCCTCATGGACATAGACTGTGCCCTTAACTTTCACCTACTGTTTCTCAAAGGTGTGTGATTAGTTGCAAGGGAAACTAAATGAGAAAATGATGATTCAGTATCCACCCATCACACTTCTAAGAAAAGTAACACAAATCATATACCTTAGTAGTACTGCCTCGTCCGGCCAAGGGAGCCGAGTCCGGCGAGGGACGGCGAGGTTAAAAGACACACAGGACACCAAGGTTCTTCATCCAGGAGTCAATAATCTTTATTGCTAACACACCTTTTTTTTATACCCCAAGCAGCAGAAGTGGAAAACTACCCAAAAGCAGGAGGGAGGGGGGATAAATTTAGTTTCAACATCTATTATTGTCAGGTACCGAAACCTCCCTTAACAATAAGTCCATCAGACCAGAAAAGGTCAAGGCATTCCCGTGGGATACATATGTCTCAGACGGACAAGCAGGAACAGAAAAACCGCAAGTTCGCCATGGCCTTGTGAGCTGGCCACACTGGCATGCAGAACAAACTAGTGGAGGTAGGGCTCCAGGGGCCAGGGTGGACCTGTTGCCAACATAGTACAATAGTTTGAATTACTTTAATATGTGAAGAGCAATACATAATTAAAATGTAAGAATCAAGAATCACATTTCTTTCACTGGAGCACCTGCTTCAGAAGAGATTTAGTTTGAATCAACATAGCCTGTTGGGGATCCTCATTATAGCACTGCATGCAGTAGAGAAAGAAAAGAAGATGATATTTCTATTGTAAATGCCTTTTCTCAGGCCACATGAGCCCAGAGTTTTAAAAGGGGTCATATAAATGGTCATAACACTTATTTTAAACTTTTGATCCCTCTGGCCATTGCAAATCTCCATGTCTTCCTTACTGCCCCCGCCAGTTGTATCCCAGGGTTTTCTTCAATGTGCTTGCTGGTTCTATCAGCTACCTGTGGGTTTATGATATGTTTTTTTCCCTCGGATGCTCCAGCCCTATGCCTCTCAGTTAGTAGCCTCCCCTGGTACCATTCCTGTCGCTGACTCTGATTTCTTTCTTGGAATTCTTAATGTGAGTCAAGCAAAAGTGGGACAATGCCTTCTTCTGGCTTTAGGGATATGTGTGGATCTCAAACCAGGGAAAGATTTTAGTGTATTTTCTCTTTATTTTTTAGATGTACAGCCTTCTTTCTTTTTAGCACACATATCTGAGTTCATGAGAATAGGTCAGTCATGGACTGAGCTGGAGAAAAAATGCTGCATTAAGACCATTACTTTGTCTTCCCTTTGGTTCCTCAGGCAAGACTTTGGACCTCCTTGTCCTGTTAGTCTGCTGGGAGTTCCAGAATCTCAGCGCTAAACTACCTAGACTGAAGCTTGGGAAGCCAAGACAAACCCGGGGATTTGTGTTCAACTCAAGGGCTAATTCCACCCGCCCCCCCCCCCCTTTTCTGTTCTCCTTTCCTTATTTCTTGACTTCTGTTTCTTTGGTTAATTGAATTTCTTTATTCTTCGCTGTGAAGTGAAAATTGTTTTAAAAGGCAAAACTCCTTAGGTCAGATCTGTTTCCCTGACAGAAAGGAAGGAAATGAAGGAAACCCAGCGAAGCAATTGTATTTCCAATCAGATGAGGGACATCCTATCGCCCCTGGTCATGAGTGACATCAAGTCAGCTGAAAGGGGCTCATCAGTTGCTGGAAAAAACCTGGAACTCAGTTCTGTTGTACATACACAACAAAACAAATCTAAACTGAGATGTAAAAGCAGTGTTTAAAATTAACTGAGGGAGGCAGGGTGCTGGATTTGCATATGTGGGCGGTGCATATGAGTACCTAGGAGCTCTGCTTCTGTTTTCCAAGTGAGGTGAACACTCTGCCCTCTGAATTGGGACTCCTAAGAAGATCTGTTGTGGGCTATATCCTTTCCCTTAATCATCCCAGCATCTCCTCAAACTAACCTGAGACCTTCAAAAGCACAAAGAGAATCAGATGTCACCTGACAGTTTGCAGCCTTTTTATAAGAAGGTGTTTCTCAACCAGGTAACACTTTTTTTAAAAATGGAATAATATGGGAGAATAATGCAGTAATCAGGTGTCAGGAGACCTGGAATTTTTCTTTTTTTTGAACTATGCTGCTCTTTTCACAGCAATTCCTTCTCTACCTTCCTCCATTGATTCCTTTGTAAGCAATCTTGATCTACATGATCCCTCCTTCTCTAAAATTCTGAATCTATGCTCATGGAATAAATCCTCCCACTCAGTGAGCTTCTTCAGATCTCAATGCAAAGTTTCTAGTTGTGAGGGGAGAAGTTTTCTTTCAATTGTACCAGGTAGTGGGGAGGCACCCTTTACATGTGTCATTTAATTCTTATGATGATGGTGATGACAGGGCACTTCCTCTGTTCTAACCATTTTACACTATTGACTCCTTTCATTCTTCATCACCAACCCATGAAGTTGCTACTGCTCTGGTCTTCATTAGCAGATTGCCATGGGAGCTGTGAAGAAACCAAAACAAGCCAACAAAGCACCTGTGGTCCTGGAACTGACCTCCATGGTCATGAACAATTGTTCTCTCTTTATAGATGAGGAAGCTAAGGTTCGTGCAGACTATGGAAAGCTGTGAGTGGTCTGAGAGCATGTAAACAGCACACCTGAGTGTTGATGCAGGTCTAACTTGTTCTGGAGCCCACGTTATTTCTACTTTGCTTTTGTGCCTCCCCAGAAGCGATTTTGCTTTGTCCGAAACTGCAGAGCATGGCACTTTTAATGAAAGAAAAGTTTGCCAAATGAAAAGGAGACTAATGAGATATTTGGGATGTTCTGCAGTAAATAAATCTCTTTCAGAATTCTCATCTTCTCCCACTCCAGTTGCTAAAACCATAACAGTAACAATTACCTCAGCCTGGTTGAAGCAGTGTGGGAGTGTACTTTCTTAATTTTACTGCTCAGGGTAGACACTGGAGACCAATAAAATTTTCCTTTAGCTTGCTGAGGCATAGGTCAGAAATTGGATATATCAGATGTTGGCTTTCCTCAACAACCTCATCTTCCCCCTTAGAGTTTAAGATTGGGTCAACGTTAAAAACATAAATGTCAATGCCAACTTGTTTTCTAAATAGATTAGACTTAAGTATCAATTCAACATCTCTTCCTGGACTTGAGGAGGTCATTTTTTCCTCCTTTAATAACAGGTAATCTTAGATACCCCCTTGGAATTTTCAAACATCCCTTGTGAACAGAAATGTGATTATTTCTAGATGATATGCAGCTAAATCTGCATCCAGATGCTCACATTCATATTCAAGAGGAATGTGGGTAGTCTACTCATGTTAGGTGTCTGGAATATCAGGGATACGAAGACAAGCAAGTCTGGTCCCTTTCTCTGAGAGCTAATAATCTATTAAGGGAAATGAGATGTAAGCTAGAAGAATCTATGCTGTCAGGGAAATATGCATTATTTAATGGCTGACTTTCTGCCTTTTAACAGCATCATGACAAGCACTTTGTGCAAGGACATAATGAGATAGAAGGTAGGACCCTCATTTCTGGGGGAGGAAACCAAGGTGTCCTGGTCCAACAGCTGCTTATTTGTTAGTGAGGCTGAGAGTCAAACCCAGATGGTTCTAATGATAGGTCTGTGTTTTTCTCCCCTACCTTTTACTATTAACTTGCAGGATATGATGTGACAACTAATGATTTAACTTATTAGACATCCTTTTGTAAGAGTTAAAATTTTATGGAGGTGTTTCACCAAGTTGCAAGTTTCACCAACATTTTGAGAATATCATTTCTAATATGGAGATATTTGGAAGAATCTTGAACAAATCAAATAATTTTTAGTTTTTTAAAGAGGAATGCACAAAAGAGAAAACTTTCACCATTTCTTGTGCCTCTTCTATCCCCAAACCAAAGCCTATCCCTGTGGGTGGGGGAAAGAGGTGTAGATATCATTTGACTACATTATTTGATAATAAGTAATAGTTTTGAATTTTGACTTTGATATTTCAACATGGCTATGTAACCTTGGCAGGCGTCAGTGGTGTGATATAATCATAAAAAACTGGCTTTAGGAGAAATATCTATCATGGAGGAAATAAGAACTGTGTTCTATTCAGCCTTGGTCAGGCCTTAGAACACTGTGTTCAGTTTTAGAGAATGTACTTTAAGACAAGTATAAGAATCTAGGACACATTTAGGAGAAAGTTGGATAGCAAAAGGGAAATGAAATTTAGATATTTGTAGAACAGGGATGTGTAGCCTATGAATAGACTGAAAGGGCCATCTTATGGAAGAGGAATGTAGGTTTTAGTCTATGTGTTTTTAACAGATGCAACTTCAAACAACAGGCTGTGAAGAGACAGACCTGTCATTTATTTATTTATCTTATTGGTGCATTATTATTTCTCACAATTGTGGGATTCATTGTGATATATTTGTACATGCACACAATGTAAGAATATAATTTGGTCAATTTCACTTCCCATAGATTTGTCCTTTATAAGAAAGAATTTTCTATTATTCTTGTCCAAAGATGTAGAGTTTTTTCTTTCTTTTTCTTAACTTTTTTCCCTGGTGATGCTAGGGATTGAACCCAGGGCCTTGTGTACGCTGGGGGAAGTGCTCTACCACTGATCTATAACCCCAGTCCTAATGTTTTCTTTATAAAGTTCTTTGTGGTCCCTGAAGATTTTTTGCTGATATTTGGACTGATAGTTGATTTTTGTTGATATTTACTGATATTTGATTTTTTTGCTGATGTTTGGGCCAGGTAATTATGTGGTGGAGCCACTGTAGAGGAAATTCAAGAGCAGAATGGAGTTGCATTTCACAAACACCATGGTTGTTCCCATCCCTGAGCATTTCAGCAGTTTATGGATCGTACTTCCAGGCTTTGCCTCCACCTTGGTCACAGGAATGGGCCATGGTTTTGAGGGATGATGATGGGAAAGGAATGGGAAGAATCTACAAAGGCAGAGCGGTTACTTTGTCCATTCTGATTTTGGTCTACTATTTTTATTTAGCCTTTTTCACGTACTAGGTATGTCTGCCTTAGACTATTGGCCCTTGCAGACCTGAGACGGCAACTGTGTACTTGGTAATCTTCCACTTAGCACACCAACTGATGCAATTATGTTCTTATAAATGTTATTTGTCAATACTTTTATTAGATATCAATATCTACAGTTGGGTTCCAACTGTAAGGCAGTCTAACTTGGCTGCATGTACACACTCTAATTATAGGTTTGTAAAATTTGTGGCTGTTTCCTTTCTCTGGGGGAAGAAAGAATTTGAATTATTTGCCAAATTTTTATGAGAAGAAATCTTGGGAAATCCCACAGATAGAGAACCAGTCAAAATTTCTATTTGTACTTAAAAGTAGTCTTTAAAGGTGCCCATATGCTTGCTATAACTGCTCCCAGCTCTATGTCAGATAGGAATCTTTGATTATTCAAACAGCCTTGAGACTTTGACCCTTTGTTACCCACTAAGGATGAATGTGAATGACAGGTTTTTGCTCAGAGCCTACAACTGAGCTCCTATAGTGACAACCAGTAAATATTCCAGCCAAAGGAGGAGAAGGCAGACCATTTTATTGTTTTCCTCAGAGACACCAGGTGCTCATAGCAGCACTAATCTTCAATGATCTCAGTTGTCACACCTAGAAACAAGTTC
The DNA here is from genome assembly GCF_021218885.2 of Marmota monax. Lineage (NCBI taxonomy): Eukaryota > Metazoa > Chordata > Mammalia > Rodentia > Sciuridae > Marmota > Marmota monax. Next base: position 116,242 of record NW_026693589.1, read on the forward strand.
CCTCTGATCCTTTATAGAACTATAAATAGCAGGAAGGCATAATTTATAGACAAAGAGGCATTTAAAGTATGGATTTTTCCAGAAATTCATATTCCTCTTCAATGTGGAAACACTGCCTGTCTCTTGGAGGGACACTGAGACCTTGGCCGGAGATGGTTAATCTTATTTACTTCCATGAATTGATAAGGGCATTGGGTCCATGGAGGAGATTTTTCAAAACCTATGAAATTGGTTTAGAGGAAGATTTGGCTCAGTTCCAATTAATCCTTTAGGTCAGGGGTTTTCCTGGGCACCAGTAATCATCTGAGCCTGCTTTATAAGGCTTGTTTCTCTTGCTTACAATTTCTACACAGTGTCTAAGTCCCTGTTGGGAAAGTTTCTTGTACAATTGTTAAGTTTTACTCTAATCTCTGGGCTATTTTATAATTATACATTGACTACCATGTAGTTATTTGAACTCTCATGAATCTCAACTCAGTGTAACATTAGTAATTTTGTTACACACACACACACAGACACACACACATACACACACACACATTCCATATTCTCATATATTGTTTCACATAGGGGAACTCTCTCTCTGGAAGATGTGGTCTGTTGCAAATGTATGAGGAAGTTGAATATTTGTTTTGGTGTTTCCTCACCACCACCCTCAATATCTTCCTCCTTACCAAATACTGTTTCATCTTTGCCCTTTTGCTGGGGCTCCTGTCCTATTCAAAAACAGTTTAATCTGTAGCCTGTTTTCCCCTATTCCTTGCTAATACATTGACTCACAGTGGTTTAATTTAAGGTATCACTTCTCACAAAGTACCTGTATTTCAATAAAAATATTTAAAGGTTAAATATCTTGAGTAAATAAAATCTATGGCTAAATTTTACGTAGTGAAATAGTTTTTGTCAGAGATGAAGGGAGCTGGGCAGGTGATACAAGACAAGAGAGGCTCTCGCTTTGCTTCAGATACATGGGTGTGGGAAATTTCTCCCTTTGCAGATAAAGACAGAAATTACATGTAGATTCTGGTATGGGGAAAAATTAAAGAGGAACTGGATGGGATATTGTTTGTATTGGAGTGAAAGAATATCCCTACTTTGACTATTTAAGACCTTTTTTTTTTCTTTTTTAGGAATAGGTGCTGTGTAAGGGAGCTTATATCAGTGCGAGGAGCTGTGAGGATTCAGAGAAGAGGAATCATAGTTTCTACTTTCAAAGATTCATGTCCTGTGTTGTGGGAAGACAGAATATGAAGAGAACCATCACAGAGGAGCTAACGTGCTATGGGAATGTGTGGGCCATTCCACTGAGGTATCAGAAAGGTTCTTATGAAACATAAGATTTTAGTTGAACTTATCTTTTAAAAATTTGTACAGTGAAGGAAATAACTTGAACAAGGGCCTGAGCTCGATTTGAGGGAGGAAAGTTTGGCCAAGTTGAGTGGAAGCTAAAAGATGAGTGTTGGAAAACTCACTAGGGGACCCTACCCTGTAGGCCTTTGAAGGTTTGGTTGCAATTTTTAACTTCATTCTTTCCATATTAGGAAGCCATTTAATATTTGAACAGGGGAATATTATTCTCTAAAAAAATAAATGTGGCCAGAATGGATTTAAAAAAAAAGGAATGACACAGTCATTTTTTTCACAATGTAGGGGAAGGGTGGAAGATTGACTCTAATTTCCAGATATGCAGTATTTGTGTGCAGGAACAAATTAAGAAGCATATCTCAGTACATAAATCCTTTCCTTATATATGAGTTCTTCTTCATCACGGAGCAAATACTTGGCAGCTAAGTCATCTTTAAGGTAATAAGAGCAAAAGCTATTTGGAATCAATGTTTCAGGACTATTTGTTACTTTGCACAGAACTATGAACAAATAGGATTGTACTAAGGCATTTACCATAGTATGTGGTTCTGCAGGGGCTGCCAGTGCTATTATATATACTTTTATTTCAGCTAAAACTCTGTGGCTGCTGCCACCACTATTACTCAACAAGATAATCGAAATGGCAAAGTGGCAGTCAAGACTTTTTCTGCTATTTCTTGGAACTCTTAAAAAGATTGTTTCCTTCATATTCCCTATGTTCAGAATATAAAAGATTCCTAAATGTCTAATCTTTATCAGGCCAAACATATAAAAACTATTTTTTTCCAGTTTCTTTTCAGTTTAAGGCAAGTGTTTTGGGAACATCTAAATCTTCCCTCCTGAATCTATTATAAAAAAGAAAACCAAAACAACACCACCAACAAAAACAAAGTAAATTGCATGTAATCCTAATGACATCATTCTTTTGTAAATATCCTAACAGTACTGTGGGAAAGTTTGTGAATTATGATCTAAAAGATGTGATTTCTAGCCTTGATTTTGTAAATGCACAGTGAATGATATTTGAGTGGAAGCAATGTGTGTATCTTCTGGGCCCAAACATTGAATGCCAGTGTGAGACTCTCCAGAATTCTCTTCCCCTCTGCAATGACACCAGACAATTTTCTAGATAGTGGTGGCTTCATTAGCCTTGGCCCTGGAGTGATGTCCAACCTACAGTGGGTGGGTACTAGGAGCAGGACCCCTCACACATTAGATAGAGCGCTAATCTCTAGGGTATATAAAGAACCCAAAAAGCTAAACACCAAATCATGGCATTTGCAGGTAAATGGATGGAGTTAGAGAAGATAATGCTAAGTAAATTTAGCCAATCCCCCCCAAAACAAATGCTGAATGTTTTCTTTGATATAAGGAGGCTGATTCATAGTGGAATAGGGAGAGGGAGCATGGGAGAAATAGATGAACTCTAGATAGGGTGGAGGGGTTAGAGGGGAAGGGAGGGGGCATGGGGTTAGAAATGATGGTGGAATGTGATGATCATTATTATCCAAAGTACATGTATGAAGACACAAATTGGTGTGAATATACTTTGTATATAACCAGAGATATGAAAAATTGTAGTCTATATGTTCAATAAGAATTGTGATACATTCTGCTGTCATGTATTTAAAAAATAAAAGCAATTAAAAATTATTGAGATTTTCTTTCTTTCTTTTTTGGAGGGGGGTGTTTGTTGTAATAGAATAAATAAGCTTATTCTATAGATAAATTTAAGAAATGCTTTGAGGGAAGGTTAAGTTTTCTATCATTGAAAACACTGAAATATGAATTGGGCAACATCTCAATGGAGATGATATAGAAATAAAAGAAAAGAAGGTGGTTGAATTAGAGAACTCCAAGGTCCATTCGGGTTTGAAGGTGCTCAGATTTTTCAGTTTCTGAGGCGACCTCTTACACCTTGCATTTGTGCCATAGGTGTGGTTTGTGAATGTTTTCATCAGTTTTAACTTATTTGTTCTCCTGTGCTTTGCACGGAGACTTGCACAGGTGCTGAGTAAAACTGCAAGAATATTCTTTACCTGAATCCCATAGACATCCACCTCAATGTTTAAATAACTATTCCTAGTTGTTATTGATGAGGGTTTGAATTAAACATTTATTCACAGATCATTATAGATTCACATGCAGTTATGAGAAATAATGCAGAGAGATCCTGTATAACCTGAACCCATTTTTGCTTATTGGGAACAAATTACAAAACTGCAGTACACCATTAAAACCAAGAAATTAACATTGACACAGATAAGACACAGAAACATTCTATTACCACAAGAATTCCTCACATTAGCCTTCTAGAGCCATGACCACTTTCTTCCCACCTTTACCCACTCCTTAAGTATGGGAAACCATTAATCACTTTTCTATCTCTTTAATTTTGTCATTTAAAGAATGTTTCATTAGTGGAATAATAATAATCCCTTTCTAGATTGTTTTTTTCCTCTAAGTCTAATTCTCTGAAGATTCAGTCAAATTAAGTCCTCTTTATTGCTGAATAGTTTTCCATGGGATGAATGCACTATGGCTTTCTTAACCATCATCCCACTGAAGGGCATCTGAATTGTTTTGGCTATTACAAACGAAGAGTTATAATCATTCCTTAATGGGTTCTGTGCACAGGTTTTTCATTTCTTTTGAATAAATGTCAAAGAATTCAATTGCTGGTTTATATGGTATTTGCATTAATTATTTTAAACTGCTATACATTTTGGAAGTATTATTTCACAATCCTACCAGCAATGTATGAATAATCCACTTTTTCTATTTTAATCAGTGTTTGGCATTGTTGATTTTTATTTTAGTCTTTCAGATAGGCATGTATAGATCTCTCATTGTGGTTTTAACTTGCATTTTCCCAATGGCTAATGATATTATCATTCCATGAGCTTATTTTCCATCTGTATCTTCTCTCCAGTGAAATGTCTCTTCATGTGTTTTTTCCATTTACTAATTGGATTACTTATTTATTTTAAATTCTGAGAGTTTTAAACAATATAATACAGAAATTAATCCTTTGCTGAATATGTGGTTTACAAATTTTATCATGCTCTGTAGTGTGTCTTTTCATTCTCTTAACAGGATCTTTCCTATAGCAAATGCCTTTAATTTTGATGAAGTCTAATTAATTTTATTTTTCTTTCCGGGATTATGCTTTCATTTTCAAATCTAAGGATTCTTTTCCCAGCCTTAGCTCTTGTCATGGTTCAGATATGGAACAACCCTCCCCAAAGCTCATGGGGTGAAAGTATAACAAGCCTTGGACATGACTTCTTAGATTATACCTACTTCATTTTTTGAGCAATTGTAAATGATACTCCCCATGTAGCAGGGTTCAGAGGTGGGGCATTTAGGCAATGATTGGATCATGAGGGCTCCAACCTCATGAGTGAATCAATATATTTGGTGGATTAATTCATTGATAGCCAAATGAATTACTGAGACATGGGACCTTGTTGGAAAAAGTAGGTCACTGGGAACATGCCCTGGAAGGTTTTATCTCCACTCCCATCCCCTTCCTTTCTCTCTCTACTTCCTGGCTGCCGAGAGCTGACCAGCCAGGCTCCTCTGCCATAATGTTCTGCTTCACCTCATATCCAGAAGAATGGAGCTGGCTGACCACAGATTGAATCTTCAGAAACTGAGCCAAAGTCAATTTTCATCCTTTAAGTCATTCACATCTTTATTTTGTTCACAGTGATGAAAAGCTGACACCAATCTTGAAGATTTTTCTCCTATTTTTTAAAAGTTATATAATTTTACTAGAAGTCCATTATCTGTTTGTAATTCATTTTTGTTTAAGATGAAAACTTTGGTTGGGTACACAGTTGTGCACACCTGTAATCCTAGTGGCTCAGGAGGGTGAGACAGGAGGATCTCAAGTTTGATGCCAGCTTCAGTAACTTAGCAAGTCCCTGTCTCAAAATAAAAAAAAAATAAATAAATAAAGGATTGGGGATGTAGTGCAGTGGCAACATGCACCTGGGTTCAGTCTCTAATACCTCCAACAAAATGTTTAGATAGAGGTTTACTTTTTGCCTATGAATATTCAATTGTTTCAACACCATTTGCTGAGAAAGTTATCTTTTCTCTATTGAATTCTTTTGCAGTTTTGTCAAAATCATTTGGGCATATTTATATAATTTTACTGGTGTCATTTCTATTCTGTTCAATTGTTCTATGCATCTATACCTTGGTTAATACCACGCAATCTTTTCATATTAAATAATGTCTCGTAATAGGGCAGAGTGATTTTCCCACTTTATTCTTTTTTTGAAATTGCTTTAGCTATTTTAGTTCATTTGTTTTTCAAAAAAATAGAATGATTCTATCTAAAAAAAGTAGAATGATTCTATCTAAAAAAATCTTTCTGGGATTTTGATAGGAATTGAACCAAATTTATATTACGCTAATTTGTGGGGAAATGCATCTTTATTAATGTTGAGTCCTTCAGTCTATGAACAGGGAATGTCTCTAGAACTTCTCTGATTTACTTTGTGTTTTATAATTTTCAGCATGGAAGTCTTATACATGATTTCTTAGATTTATACCTATTTAATTTTTTGAACAATTGTAAATGATATTGTTTCAATTTTGGTTTCCAAGTGTCCATTGCTAATAATAGAAATGTACAGTCATTTATATCTGTAGGTTCTATATCCAAGGATTCAGCCAAACCTCGGATTGAAAATATTTAAAAAATGCATCTCTACCGAAGATGAACAGACTGCTTATTGCCATTGTTTTCTAAACAATATAGTATAACAACAATCTACATGCATTTATAGTATATTAAGTGTTATATGTAATCTAGAGATATTTTAAGTATAGTGGAGATGGGTGTATGTTACTTACAAATTCTATACTATTTTATACAAGGGCCTTGAGAATTCATGGATTTTGGAATCTTTGGGAGTCCTAGAACCAATCCCTCATGGATACTGTGGGGTTACTATAATTGATGATTGTAAGTTTATCTTCTACCCTGAGACCATGCTGAATTAATTTACTAGTTTTAATCTACCCTGTGACCATGCTAAATTAATTAATTAGTTTTAAGACTCTTCCTTTCTTGCTTCCTTTCTTTCTTCCTTCATCCCATCCCTCCTTCTTTCCTTCATTCCCTTGTTCTTCCTTTTCTTCATCTTCTTCCTTTTTTTTAACTCCCTAAGATTTACTATACAAGTGTATCATCCAGAAATAAGAATGTTTTTTTCTTTTTTCTTTTTTTAAATTTTTTTGTTTTAATTAGATACACATGACAGTACAATGATCTTGACATATCATACATTTAAATCAGATGGGGTATAATTTCTCATTTTTCTGAGTGTACAGGTTGCAGAATCACATTGGTCATGCAGTCACGTATATACACACAGCAATAATAATGTCTTTTTTATTCTGCTGTTTTTCTTCTTTTTTCATTTGGATAGCTTTTTATTTCTTTTTCATGCCTTATTGGACTAGTTGTAACTTCCAGCTTTATGCTAAGAGTATTATTACTATTAAGTGCAGTGACAACAGTAGAATGAATCTGACATAATTTCCTATGTTCAAATATAAATACATGACCAGTGAAACTCCACATCATGTTCAACCACAAGAATGGGGTCCTAATAAGAACATGTTATATTCTATGTATAATAGGTCAAAACACACTCTACTGTCACATATTTCTAAAAAGAGTAAAAAAAAGTAGCAATAACAGGCAGGTTTGCTGTTTTCATTCTTAAAGGGAAAGGACTCAGTCTTTTACTATTAAGTATAATGCTAATTGTAGATTTTAGGTAGTTCTCTTCATCAAGTTGTAGAAATTCCTGTCTATTGATAGTTTTCTGAAAGTTTTTAGTGTGTGTGTGTGTGGGGGGGGTGGTATTAGAGATTGTAACCAGGAGTTCTTTACCACTGAATTATACCCCTAGCTCCAATACTTTCAATTTTTTAAATTTTGAGACAGATCTTGCTAAGTTACTGCAACTGGCCTTGAAATTGTGATCCTCTTGCTTCATCCTTCTGAGTCACTAATATTATAGGGGTGCCACCCTGCTTGGCCACAATAGATATTTTTGAATGATTTTTAAAAATCAGTTGATGTTAGTTTTGCATTTCTACAACACAATACCTAGGGTAAGCTATTTATGAAGACAAGAGGTTTATTTACCGCACAGTACTGGAGGTTTATAGTCCAAGATCAGGTAGCTCCAATGGTTAAGCCTTTGGTGAGGATTTAACAGCAGATAGTGTCACATAGCCATGGAAGTACATGTGGGAGGGAGCATCACATCTCAACCATGCAGCACAGAGATTGGTGTTTGGCTTGTTCCTTTCTTGAGAACTATTTTACTCTCTAAGGCCATGCTCCCAATGACCAAAACAACCCCCAGTAGGCCTCCCCTTCTTAAAATTTCCACCACTTTCCAATATTGCCCCTGAGGATCAGGCCTTTAACACATGAGCTTCTGGGGTCAGAACCAGATCCACACTATAGCAATATAATGATGTTATTTTTTTCTTTTTGGGCCTATTAATGTAGTAGATTGCATTAGTTGAGTTTCAGATATTAGATCAGCTTTTCTTCCCTGGAAATAGACCCTACTTGGCCATGGTATATAATCCTTTTTATATATTGCTGAATTCTGTTTACTAATATTTTGTTAAGGATTTTTACATCTATATACATGAGAGATATTGGCATCTTTTTTGTATTATCTTTGCCTAGTTTTCGTATCAGTGTATTACTGGCTTCATAAAATGAATTAAGAATGCTTCTTTCTTTCTTCTGGAAAAGATTGGGTTTAATTGGTGTTGATTTTTCTTTAAATGTTTGTGAGAATCTCTAGTGAAACTATGTGGTCATGGAAATTTGCTTTCTGGATTTTAACAATTACAAATTGTACATTCTTTGTAGTTTCATATTGGATGAGTTTTGTGCTTTTTGAGGAGTTAGTCCATTTCATCTAAGTTATCAAATTAATGTTTGTAAAGTTTGCAGGATTATCTCATTACCTTTTTGATGTCTGCAGGGTCTTTTGTGATATTTTCTGTTTCACTCTAGATTGTATGAATTTCCTGAGAGTGTCAGATTCAATATCTGTGTATTTTTTAATTATATAAGTTATGTATTAAGATATTTTTGTTTTAAAATTCTGACAATTCAGAGCATAAAATACAAAAGTAAAACCCTCTTGCATTGCCTTCCCCACTTGTCCCTTATAACATAAAACTGGTCTGCTTCTGAGGATAGGCATTGATTTCACTACTAACCATGAGTCTAGGCCCCTTCTCTAACTCAAGATGTCTCTGTGTGTTACCTAGGCTTGTGCACCGGGACAGGTTTAGAGTGGGCTCATTTGGTGTAGTTTCAGGTGCAAGAGCCCAAGCAGCTCCTGGAGAATATCTAATCTGTCAACAAGAAATAGCATGTCATTTTTAAATAACTCTACTTAATTTATAATAAATGTTCTGCTGATGTCCTGTCTGGATTCCATCCAGATTTATTTGGAAATCTTGCAATACCATGATTTCAAAGCTAGGATAAGGGAATGGTCACTACTTATAGGAGCTCACAGCTCTTGTGTTGATGTCTGCTCAGTTGCCATGGCTCCTATAGGTTTGGTGACTCCTGTGCAGGAGTGGGACAGTTTGCCATTCGGTCTGTGTGAACAATGCCGCAATCTCCTCTTGGAATTTTTGCCATCTCTCTCTCTCTCTCTCTCTCTCTCTCTGTAGCCACATTTCAGGGCCCCTCTCCCCATCTCCTCCACAGGCTATAGATCTCTTCATTTCTGACTTAATCAGCATCTTGACAATTCTAGTAGAGTAAGAAAGAAGTGAATGCATAATCCCCCCAAATCCTGCTTCTGTTACGTTTTGCCTTTTTTCTATGCAGTTAAGATTTTAGAAATAAAAGTCAAATTTTATCAGCAAATTATTGTTGCTTTCAGCCCTGCTGTACTCCAGCTCTGAGCGATGAACACAGAGCCTGCTACCTGCTACCTGCTTGAGGGCAGAAAGGAAAGGGTGAAATAAAAGGAGATAAAGAAAAAAAAATATGAAACAGAAACATGTTAACATCTAAAAATATTCTGCCACATTTGAAAGATGAGAGAGTTGAATTCATTAGAGAGGTTCCATTGGGAAAAGGAATTATTCTTTTAATCGGGGTTTCTGCAGTTGAAGAGGCTGTGTTGGGCTGAGGGCCACAGAATGCTCTGATGTCATCACTGAGGTAAGACAATCCTCCTGTGGGCCTGGTGACCTTTGAACCTTAACAGCCCTGCAGTATAGTGAGCACTGGGCAGGGCTGCTGGTTCGATCAGTGGTTTGAGTTCTCCAGTCATAGAGAAGACTTGACGATTTTTATTTGTATTGAATAATTTCAATGGATTTCCTGAGAGTCAAGAAGGGCCAACCTGTAGGGATAAGGGGGAACTGGACACTAAGCATCCTCTAAGGGATTCTCCTAGCTGATATTATGAAACGGAGACAAAAGAGGAAACATTTGGAAAAGGAAGAGTCCCAGGAAACTGATGAGAAGGGAAGAGGTACGTGCTGGGAAGCTTCTCTGGGGTACAGGGGAGGCCTGCCAGCCTTAGGCTTCCCTAGGAATGAGGGACTGAGGTGAGCAGGTGCCTATGAAGTAAAGGGAGACGTGTTATCAGCTGATGCTGCTGGATCCATCTCAAGGGTCCCAAAGGTGTGAAAAGGCACAGAAAGTCCAGATGCCCCAGGCAGATAGAAAGTCAGCCCTTCTGGTCTGTGAACTTCTCTCCTGGGGGCTGGCACCTGGACTCCAGGCACATTGTGTGTGTGTGTGTGTGGGGGGGGCTTCCAGCTACACAACTCAGATGCAGTTTTTCTGAGTTCTTTCATATTCTCTTTATTTATTTTTCCTTTTGGGTCACTTGGGAGTTGTGAAGTGTGAGGGACAGCGAGAGAAATCTGTGAGTTACACTGTCCCTTTTAGGAAAGAAAAAAGATTAGTGGCTGAATTAAAGGTCTTGTTGAAAATTGTCTTGGGAAATGACATGTTTGTTAGAAAAGTAGATTAAGACTTTGTCTAAGAATGGTGACATACAGAAAGCATGGAGATTTTATTCTTTTAGCAGGAAGAATATACCATTGGAGTTTGTGGATGCACAGGTTGGATGCTTCCCAGAGGAAGGGAAGGGGTGGGAAAATGCCTTAAGGAGACTCAGACCTTAATGGATGGGGCAAGACACCTCAGGATCCTGGGGGAAACAAAGAACACGAAGAGCTGCCAACTTACTTTCTAGGTTGTGTGATGTGCTAAATGTAAACAAGTACGTGGCCTTGATGTGGGGCGGGGTGGTAGTCATGTGTAGCAGGTGGGACAAAGTGGATCCTATCCCAGAAATCCATCTGGAGGGATTTGCCCAAGTCAGAGCCCAGCAGCTTTCATCAGGTCCAGGCTCCTGTAGTGTAAGAATATGCCTCCCCTTGGAATGGGGACCTGGAGTGGAGGCATATTTCCAGGGGCCTGTGACAGGAAGGGGAAGGCCAAGGTTTCTTCTACCCCATCTACCTTTACATTGTAGAATATTTTCTCTTCTTACAAGTGTATTAGGAGAGAGAATAGTGGGGATAATGGGGACAGAGTGGTCACTGATTGGGAAGTTTGCAGGGTTTATGGTAATAAGTGAACATTAACATGCCTAGACCTGGGTGATGCTCAAAACATGTGACAGTACATACAGAGTTCTCATTTAGGGTCTCCCATGAGGTAGTCTCATGCCCATATGCACCCTGATACAGGAAAAATGTTACACATTTCCACACACATCTGCTTGATTAAACCACACACAGCACATATATAAGCATACTACTCCTTTATTACATGTTCACACAACCCAGGGGTATAACACTGCTCTCTTTCTACACTGAACTCTGGAGAGAGAGGAATGTGTGTGTGTGCATGTGCACGCACGCACCTTCATATGTGTGTGTGTGCGTGCGCACCTTCCTATGCACAAGTACACATATCTCTTCAATTCTCACACAAAGATAGCTACATTAAAACTACCTCTAAATATTTCTATAAGAACCAGTCTCAGGTCATGCCACATCTGTAACACAACCTGTAGCCACACCAGGCCTACTTTGTTAAAACCAAAATTAAACAGATTCACTGACACACCTTTATTAGAGTTGCCAAAAAATAGAATGTCTAGTTAAACTTGAATTTCAGATAAAACTCCAATGACATTTTAGTATGAGAAAGTCCCTAATATTCTATATGACCAATTTATACTAAAGAAAACTGGGATTCATCTTAAATTTAAATTTAACTGGGTATCAGGTATTTTTGTTTGACAGATCTGGTGGTCCTTACATTCTCACCATGATCTGTCCTATTACATACTTATATGTATTTCTGTTTAGTGCCTGCCTTTCCAATTGAAATAGAAGTGCCAATTAGAAGAGGGACTCTGTCTTGTTCAGTATTCCCAAACCTAGAATAGTGGAATAATGCCTGATACATAGTAGCTATTTACTAAATATTGTTCACTGAATGAATGAATGAATGTACATCACAAACAAGCCTCACTATATTGTCAGGAAATGTTAGGTATCACATTATTACTGAATTATGAACACAGCATATATACAAACTCCACACTTGCCCCACCAGAAGCACATCATTCTTATACTTTACACATATTCACAGTAAATCACACAGGCATTCATTCCTAATAAGATATTAATAAAATAACTGTTGAGTAATTCAATACTGGAATATCCACAAGGAACCGTACTCTAAACTGTGTGTCTTTACCACATCTGACACATGTCAAACACTCGTAAATATTTGTTGGATAGGTGACTGAGGTACAAATGTGTCCAACCCCCCGAATCACTGTGACTTTCATACTTTTCTCAGGAATGTCAAAATCACAAGAGGATGCCCCTCATCTTGAATCCACTGGAGTGGCCAAGATGTGCCGCCTAGGAGGAAGGGAGTTCTCCTCTGCCTCGGAATACTTCTCCTGTGTGTCTTCTCCATACAAGCTCTTCCATGGTAGTAGAGGTACAGGGATGCTTGAGTGTGAGACTTGGGTGTATGAGACACTTTGGGTGCTGGGCTCCTTAGGTATTAGAGTTTGGATGAAGGAGTCCTTGATTGTGAGACTGTTTGGATATGGGGACTTGTAGGTGTGAGGCTCCTTGAATGTGGGGCTTCCTGGGTATCAGACTTTGAGTACAGTGCAGGAAGCATAGAATTTAAAGCATGAGGCTGAGAAGCAGCCCAGGGAAGTTGGAGGTGGTCCGGACTCTGTGAAGAGGCCCAGGTAGAATTCAGAACTGTTAGGAGAGCTCACTGTGGGAGATCTTGAACCCTGGCATGATCAAGGTGGGAAGTCAGAGAACAATGGCCTGAAAGGTTTGGGTTTGGGGTGTCAGGCCAAGGGACCAGATTAGGGACCTTAAGAGAAACTGTGTGGGATTTGTGGCTTCTAGAGGACAGCGTTCCCCAGAATAGCTCAGTAGGACCACACAGCTCAGGCCTGTATACCTCACACATATAACCATACTCTGCATGGATACATACATCCTTAGCACATTCACAAATCCAAAATGCATGACCTACAAGGCCATTATCACAGCCCACATTCCACAAACAACACAGCAGCAAAGTCACAAAATACCATATTCCTAGTATGCAAACCCCACCTCTATTCCACACATGCCATAATCCTCACTATCTCACTCAACACTTGTGTGTAGACATTCCCCAATATCTTTATACACACAAATGACACCACCCACATCACCCCAGAATACAAACAATGGATAGCAAACCTATCACACACCTGGATCATACCATGGACCCTCTCTCCTCTACCATGCATATTCACAGTTTTGCATTCTCGGTTTCCAGCAGGCTCTGTGCATGTTCTTATGTTTCTAATTTCCTTTCCCAGGAACCCGGAAATTACAAGACAGTCCCAAGCCTAGATCACCCCTAACCCAGTTTCAAAAACAAGGGGAGACTCTTCCCCACTCCCAGAATAACTCCTTCTCAACCCATTCATCTTATAAGACCTGTGTGTCCTCTCTGTGTATGAACAAAGAGGAAAAGGACATGAAAATATACTACATGCAGGTAAAAATGAAAAAAGGTGTAGCTGTCTCCTGGGAAACAGAGAAAACCTCAGAGTCCCTAGAAAAGCATCCAAGGATGGAAGAAGTAAGCCTTCCTGAGAAAGTGCGAGTAGGTACTCCCCCCTCTGATGTATCCACCAGAAACCTCCTGTCTGACAGCGAGCCCAACGGGGAGGAGAAAGAACATGAGGAAAGGGCAGAGGCAGATAGCTCGCCAGGGTCACCTGCAGTGGAGGAGAGACCCAGGGCCAAGACACCTGACTGGCTGGTGACCATGGAGAATGGTTTCAGATGCATGGCCTGCTGCCGGGTCTTTGCCACCATGGATATCCTCCAGGAGCATGTGAAGCATGGGATCAGGGAGGGCTTCAGCTGCCACGTCTTCCATCTCACCATGACTCAGCTGATAAGCAATGTAGAACCAGAGAGTGCCCAAGAAGAGGAGGATGAGGATGAGGAGGAAGAGGAGGAGGAGGAACAAGAGAAGCCAGAAGACAAGGAGAATAAGGAGGACCAGCCCACAAGGGAAGACCCTGGCCTGAAGAGACCCTGGAGCCAATGTCCAGGCTGTGTGTTTCATTCTCCAAAGGATAGGAAGTGAGCAGGGGCTGGGTCTGCTAAGGGAGCTCTGCTTTCTCTGAGCCAGTCCTGTCTCTCCAGTTCAACCCCACGAGGGAGGGGTGGGGGTGGAGGTTCATCCAGCTTGGGGAATCATGGAAGGGGGCATAACTGGGCCCCCTGCTTCCTGCCCAGACATCTCACCGGCCTATAAGTTGGGATTTGTCTTGAACTTTCCAGTTCCCGCAGGAAATTCAGAGGATTTCTAAGGGCTAGCCGAGCTCCTTCCCTCATTAACTAAGTGTCTTCCTCTATTTTGATTTCCACATAGCAACTGAGATTCATGAGCCAGAAGATCTTTGAAGATGGTTCAGCCTTCTCTTGGGAGAGGTAAGGCCTGAGGCTTGCACAGTTTTCCAAGCCTACCTTAGGAAGACTCGCAGGGAGAGAAAGAAGGGGCTGCAGGGATGCGCTGGGTTCTGTCATGGCTCTGCAGATCCGTCAGCTTGTGGTACACTCAGTGCTTCTCGGGGGTTTGAGCTCCATTTGGTTAAATGAAAAGTTGGAGATTTCTGACTGGGAAGTTTCCCACTATATCCATGACTGTCCTCAACTTTAAGAAGAAATACTAGAGTCCCACTAGGCAGGTAGAGCTCAGCATGACCTCAAGGGCCAGGACTGGTTTGGAGAGAGGACCAGTGCTCAGCAGGATCAAAGGTATGGGGTCTGTGAGTCTTTGGTCTGAGCTTTGATTTCACTCTGGCCCATGAACATGGCCCTGTGACGGAAAGGGAAATGTGGAAAGGGAACAACCTAGAAGTGATTTTTCCCCCAACCCGGAAAAGTTCTAGAACCTTCATTTTGCTGTAATTTAATCGGACTGAACTGAACTGGTGTGGATGGCCCCAGGCTTTGAGATTAAAATGAAGGGTTATTGATGGGCAGAGCTCATGTCACTTCTTGTCCCTTCCTGCTCTGCCCCCTCACTTATTTTCTCACTCCCAGGGAGAAGAGATAATAGCAGATAGAAAGCCAATAGAATAAAAGAGGATGAAGGGACCACCGCTCAGTCTAACATATAAACATCATATACAATAAAGATTGTTTTCAAAACCTTGCCTGTCTGTATTATTTAATTAACAAATTTATCCACCTATCTATCCTTTTGTCTCTAGAGTGGTTTGTGAGTGACATTTCACATCAGTACTAGTGATATCTACCAGCATTTTCCAGAGACAGCACTAATTACCTGGGATTTATTAGGCTTCTCTGACCATTTTTCCAAGACTGGCTGCTACATTTCATATGGGATCATGACGAACTCCACACTGAGCTCAAATAAAGTCACTAGGAAATACTGGGCACAATGGAAATGGTTGAGTGAGGCTGAAGGCATTGAGCAGAGGCCTGGAGAGGATTCTGTGTGTCCCTCAAGGTTATCTCAGAAGATGGGCTTTATTGGTTTTGGCTTTATTAGGATACACCAGGACAGAGGGAATTTCTGTCTTGGAGCTGTTCATGGAGCAGGTTCCTCCTGGGACGATGAGACTCCTTTATAGCACTTGCAAAGAGGCCAGATTTTGGGGAAGAAATTGCTACATTAGGAGTTTAAGCCAATCAGTTCTGATATTTCCAGTTCTGAGGTCAATATTTCAGATTTTAAATGCAGTCTTACCTGGATTCCCAAGGTTTGATCTCATCATCTCTGAACCTTATGCTCACATCACTGCTAACCACCCACTAGAAAAACAAGTGTCTGAGGCACTGAAGACTGATTTTGACGCATGAGGTTGTGCGTCGTCTTTCCAAAGTGAGGGTGGAGTAACATCTCCCTCATCTTAATGGGGGCAAAGCCACGCCTTAGAGAACTGACAGAGTTAGAAGGAAATAATTTGAAATTCAGGGATTTTGTCAGTTTAAATTGAATAATAGCCAACTCCAAAATCCCACAGGTTCTTTGAGAGCCTATAAGGGATCTTCTATGGGGCTTTATTTAATCAATAAAGTATGTTATTATTTCAATAAGAATAATCTTGTTTCCTAACCACTTCCATGCTCTCATCCTCTGCATCTGGGATATAATATCTGCATCCCCCAAGCCTACTTTGTCATTTCAAAGAATTCAGATTGTGAGAATTAACTCACCCTCGCTTACCCACACCACCCTGTGGGGAATTCTCTAACAGCTTCTGCACACTCTAATTTTCACTCTTTTCCCATTTCACCTGCTGTTGAACCCACCAAGATTGGAAATGCTATCTCATTCCTCTTTTCCTTGGTCTATATCAATTTCTCTCCTTTCCTCGGAATGTTTTGTACTCCATCTTCCAATGACTGCTTCAAACACCTAGGATTTACTTCCCATCAATTGTCAGGATATTGGTTATAAACATGAAACTTTGAATTGCTGCTCTTGCTGTGATGGACATTGGCCTGCAAGCACCGAGGTGGACAATACAAGAGCCTATGGGTAGGAGTCCAAGTATTTCAGGAAGCAGCTCTTGATGCGCTATCATATTCTAATAAGAACTGCATTGACAAGCTCATGTCCCCTACTGTGAGGTAGGGACCTGTGACTTGCATTCTCTTCTGACCAAGACAAGTGCTCACATTAATCACACCAGACCCTGTCTATGGCATCATGGGTAGAATAAATTCTGAATGAGTCTCTGAATCCCTGCTCAGAGTAAGTTTAAAGCCATACCTGAGCTCATATTTTAAGCTATTGGTAGGATTACAGGTAGAGTCAAGATAATTAAACTTCCCTCCCTGCAATCTACTTAATTAACTGTGGCAAATGAAAATAGGTAGGGATGTCTTACCAAAAGGGAATGGCTATCACCTACCACACACAGGCTACCTGGGAGTATAACCAAGTGTTACTGTCTTGACAAACACTATTAGGGGTAGGAGTCATCTGTCCCTAGTGATCCCACTGAGGATCTCGCTGTTTCTGTGTACACAGTCTTTGAACTTTCAGAGAGGCTCCCTTCTTTGCATGTCCTGTGTGGGGCATGGATTCTTGGGTGGGAACCCGAGATGCTAGCAGGGGAAAGAACCTATATTCTCTCTGTTCTGTCTTCCCTTTCCTTCCTCTGTAAGTCCTTTCTACGTTTTTGTGAGGCTGGTATCTTCTATTTCCTAATTTACCAAGTCATTCTAATTTACACTCCAAACACTGTCTGCTTCTTTCCCATGCATGTAGACACAGTTTCTCGTTTTATCAGAATATTTGATTGAAACTCTCAGGAGGTAAAAGTAATTGCATTTTATCTTCTAATTTCATCAAAAATAGGATTAAAATATTTAGATATCAGGGGAGGCTTCTGCCATAGCTCTGAGGGAAAGGTAGGAAAATGTGAGTGCGTTCTGTTCATCTCCAGCAAGGGACTGGTGATTTAGAGCATTTCCCTCTGAGCACCATCACTCTCTGGGTGCCACGTTCCCAGCTATCAACCCCAGCCAATATCTGTCCTAGGATTTGTTTGTTATTTGAATGTTTTTATTATGAAATATTTCAAATGTGATGAAATTTTTTTGATAATAAATACCTATGGAGACTTCATGAAACTTTAGTATTTTGCCCATTTGCTTCAGATGACTGTAAAATAAAAAATAATTACAAATTTGAAATTCCTTGGGGTTTTATTGCCTTACATATGCTGAGTTGGAGTTTTTTTTTTTTTTTTACTCCCATGTGTGTTTTATACTATTATGTATGTGTTTATAAGAATGTTTTGAGTAACAGTTTACATATAGCATTGTGTATACTTCATATATTATTTTGCAATTTATTTCATCCTCAAAAAACATGTTTTTCACAGTGGCACACGCCTGTAATCCCAGCAGCTCGGGAAGCTGAAACAGGAGAATTGTGAATTCAAAGCCAGCCTCAGCAAAAGTGAAGTGCTAAGCAACTCAGTGAGAACCTGTTTCTAAATAAAATACAAAATAGGGCTGGGGATGTGGCTCCGTGGTCGAGTATCCCTGAGTTCAATCCCTGGTACAAAAACAAAACAAAACAAAACCCTTGTTTTTAAGATTATCCATTTTGATACATATCTTTATAGTTCATTAATTTTTACTTCTGTATTGTAGTTCATTTTATCAGTATTGACAAATTGACAAATTTTCAATGTGTTTTGGTGGAAGTTTGATTGTGCTCAACTTTCCTCTATTACAAATAAGTGGACTCTGAATCTTTCTCTAGGACATATACCAGAAGTTCATTTTGTATCCACCTATGTAGATTTGTAAGTTTATCAGTTATTGTTACAAGTATATTTTTTCCTTCATTTAAATCTTTTTTTTTCTTTCTTTGTCCTTCAATAATCATTGAAGCATTTCTCCACAAACGTTCTATATATTTTTTTTTTGTTGATTTAGTACAAGGTGTCTTTTCTTTATGTTCCTTTTGTGCGTGAGATTCTATTACATTTAGAAATTAATTATTATTAATACATATTTGAGACCTTGATCCTATATGTACAAACCTTGCTGAAATCTTTTAGGTGTAAGAATTATACAGTAGCATACTGTACTTTTCTATGATCAGTCATATTAAATACAAATAAAAACACTGAGGTTCTTTGCTTTGTACTTCTTTCTGCTTTTTAATTTTTCTTCCCTTTCTGAACATGATATGACCTTTGTTACAACAGTAAATACTAATGACCACAAAGAATATAATTTCTAAAAAATGATGAGTGTGGGATGACATCAAATTAAAAGGCTTCTGCAGAGCAAAGGAAGTAAGAACGTGAAGAGAAAGCCTACAGAATGGGAAAAAATCTTGGCCAGCTACTCCTCTGGCAGGAAATAAGGTCCAAGATATATAAAGAACTAAAAAAAGAAAAACACCAAAAACCACCCACAAATAACCCAATCAATAAAAATGTCAAATGAATTAAACAGACATTTCTCAAAAGAAGAAATTCCAATGGCCCCAGCAACCAGGGGAATGCAAATCAAAAACTACATTGAGATTTCCTCTCACTCGCTAGACTGAAAAACATCAAGTATATACACCATAGTAAATGCTGGGAAGATGTGGGGGAAAGGGTACATTCTCACATTATTGATGGGACTGTCGCAAATTAGTGCAACCACTTTGGAAAGCAGTATGGAGATTTCTCAAAAGACCAGGAATGGATCCATCATAAGATCTAGCTATCCTACTCTTTGGTAATTATCCAAAAGAACAAAAATCACCATGCTCTAGTGATACAGGCACATGGGTATTTATAGTTGCCCAATTCATCATGGCTAGGTTATATAGCCAGCCCCGGTGCCTGTCAGTAGATAATGGATAAACAATATGGTATATATACACAATGGAGATTTACTCAGCCACAGATAAGAATGAAACTATGTCATTTGCTAATAAATGGATGGAACTAGAGAACATCATGCTAAGTGAACTAAGCCAGACTCAAAAAGTCAAGGATTGAATGTTTTCCTTCATATGTAAAATATAGAGAAAAATAAGGCAAAAATCAAGAGGCAGTAAAATAGAAGGAAGATCAGTGGAGTAGAAGAGGATTGATGGGGAGGGAGAAGAGATGGGAAAAGGGAGGAACAGAAACTGACCAAATTGTGCCGTGTTCACATATAAATATACTACAGTGAATTCCACGTTTGTGTCTATGTATAAAGTACCAGTGAATAAAACAATAAATAAACAGAAGGAAGGCTGGTAGAGTAGAGGAAGGGAGGAAGGGAGAGGAATAAGGGAGACATTATATATAATTATGTCAAAATGAACCCCACTCTTATGTATAATGCACTAATAAAAACTTTAAAAATTTTATAATAGTTTTATGCATCATTCTTTTGTCTGCTAGTTTTGTGTAATATATTACAGTTTTTGGATAATGAACAATTCTTGCCTCCCTGGTGTAAACTTCCTTTCACTATTGTTTTCTCTATTTTAATAGACTGTTGAATTTACTTTGCTACTAACATATTTAACCTTTGTACACTGTTCAAAAAGAAAATCAGAGTATAATTTTCTTTCCTTGTTTTTTTTAATCCCAGAATAAGCTGGTTTTTTTAAAATTTGTTCTTACTAGTTACACATGATGGTAGAATGTATTTTGACATATTATATGTATATGGAGTATAGCTTCTCATTCTTCTGGTTTTACCTGATGTAGAATTACATTGGTCCAGTAACCATATATGCACCTAGGATAGTAATGTCTGATTCATTCTACTGTCTTTCCTACTCCCATTCCCTCTCCCTTCCCTTTATTCCCCTTTGTCTAATCCAAAGTACGTCTGTCCTTCCCCAACCCCTCACCCCCACTCCCTTATTATGCGTTAGCATCTGCATATTAAAGAAAATATTTTGCCTTTGGTTTTTCTGGGATTAGGTTATTTCCACAATTAACTTTTTAAAAAAAATTTCTTAAATTTGTTTTAATTAGTTATATATGACAGTAGAATGCATGATATATTATACCTGTGTATGGGATATAATTTCTCATTTTTTTGAGTTGTATATGTTACAGAATTATATTGGTCATGTAGCCACATATATACATACAGTAATAATGTCTGTTTCATTCTACTATCTTTCCTATCCCCACATCCCCTCTCCTTCCCTCCCATCACTTCCCTCTTCCTAATCTGAGGTAAAGCTATTCTTCCCTAGTGCCTCCCTCCTTATTGTGAATTAGCATCTGCATATTACAGAAAACATTCAACCTTTGGTTTTGTGGGATTGGCTTATTTTGCTTAGCATGATATTCTCCAACTCCAACCATTTACTGGCAAATGTCATAATATTACTCTTATTTAAAGCTGAGTAATATTCCATTGTGTAGATATATCACATTTTCTTTATCCATTCATCTATTGAGGGACACCTAAGTTGGTTCCACAGTTTAGCTATTGTGAACTGAGCTGCTATCAACATTGACGTGGCTGCATCACTATAGTATGCTGATTTTAAGTCCTTTGGGTATAAACCAAGGAGTGGGATAGCTGGGGTCAAATGGTGGTTCCATTCCCAATTTTCTGAGGAATCTCCATACTGCTTTCTATAGTGATCCCATCAATTTGCAGTCCCACCAGCAATGTATGAGTGTAACTTTTTACCACATCATCGTCAACATTTACTGTTGTCTGTATTCTTGATGATTGCCATTCTGACAGGAGTGAGATGAAATCTTAGTTTTGATTTGTGTTTCTCTAATTACTAGAGATGTTGAACACTTTTTCATATATTTGTTGATGAGTTATGTTTCTTCTTCTGTGAAGTGTCTGTTCAGTTCTTTGGCCCATTTATTGATTGGGTTGTTTGTTTTTTTTGTGTGTGTGTGTGTGTGTTAAGTTTTTTAAGTTTTTTTTATGTAGCCTAGAGATTAATGCTTTATTGGAGGTGCATGTGGTAAAGATTTTCTCCCAATCTCTAGGCTCTCTCCTCACTTTATTAATTGTTTCCTGTGCCGAGAAGAAGCTTTTTAATTTGAATCCATCCCATTTATTAATTCTTGATTTTACTTCTTGTGCTTTAGGAGTTTTGTTAAGGAAGTCAGATCCTAGGCCAACAAGGTGAAGATTTGGGCCTATTTTTTCTTCTATTAGGTACAGGGTCTCTGTTTTAGTGCCTAAGTCTTTGATCCACTTTTGAGTTGATTTTTGTGCAGGGTGAGAGATAGGAGTTTAATTTCATTTGTTATATAAGGATTTCCATTTTTGCCAGTACCATTTGTTGAATAGACTGTCTTTTTCTCCAGTGATGTTTTTGACACCTTTGTCTAGTATGAGATAACCATATTTATGTGGGTTTGTCTCTGTGTCCTCTATTCTGTACCATTGGTCTACAAGTCTATTTTGGTGCCAATACCAAGCTGTTTTTATTGCTGTAATTCTGTGGTATAGTTTAAGGTCTGGTATTGTGATGCCTCCTGCTTCACTTTTCTTGCTAAGGATTGCTTTGGCTATTCTGGGTCTCTTATTTTTCCAAATAAATTTCATGATTGCTTTTTCTATTTCTATGAAGAATGTCGTTGGGATTTAGTAGGAATTGCATTAAATCTGTATAATGCTTTTGGTAATATGGCCATTTTAACAATATTAATTCTGCCTATCCAGGAGCATGAGAGATCTTTCCATCTTCTGAGGTTTTCTTCAATTTATTTCTTTAGTGTTCTGTAGTTTTCATTGTAGAGGTTTTTTACTTCACATTTGATGGGAAGAGAGGGTGTGATGCACCTGGTTCTTATTTGCCCATGATGTTTGTGCTTTTTAAATGTTAAGCAAGAGAAGTGACCAGCATGGTTTTTGACCTAAGAATTAAAGTGAATTCAGATTTTAGCTCACAGGACAGTAATAATAAAAGTGGTAATAAATAAAAGTCTGTATTTAGTAAAATTCGCTCTCTTTTTTATTTGTTCTTTCTGGATATACAGGACAGTAGAGTGTATTTTGACATTTTAATTATACATGGAGTATAACTTATTCTAATTAGGATCTCATTCTTGTGGTTAAACATGATGTGGAATTACACTGGTCATGTATTCATAATGAACATAGGAAAGTTATGTCCAGTTCATTCTACTGTCTTTCCTATTCCCAACCCCCATCTCTTCCCTTCATTGCACTTTGTTTAATCTGGTGACTTCTATTCTTCACTCCCTTCACCTTATTGTGTGTTAACATCCACATATCAGAGAGAACATTCAGCCTTTGGTTTGGGGGATTGATTTATTTTACTTAGCATTATAATCTCCAGTTCTGTCCATTTAACCAGTAAATGCCATAATTTCATTCTTTTTTATGGCTGAATACTATTCCTTTGTGTATGTATGGCACATTTTCTTTATCCATTCGTCTGTTGAAGGGCATGAAGGTTGATTCCATAGCTTAGCTACTGTTAATTGGGCTGCTATAAACATTGATGTGACTGCATCACTATCGTATGCTGATTTTAAGTCCTTTGGATGTATTTCAAGAAGTGGTTTAACTAGGTCAAATGATAGTTCCACTCTAAGTGTTTTGATGAATCCCCATACTGCTTTCTAGAGTGGTTGCACCAATTTTCAGTCCCACCAGCACTGAATGAGTGTACCTTTCTCTCCACATCCTTGCCAACATTTCTTGTTACTGGTATTTCTTGATAATTTCCATTCGGACTGGAGTGAGATGGAATCTCAGTGTGGCTTTAATTCATATTTATGTAATTGCTAGAGATGTTGAACATTTTTTCATATATTTTTTGACCACTCTTACTCTATTTCTTCTTCTGTTAAGTGCCTATTCAGTTCCTTTGTGCATTTATTGATTGAGTTATTTGTGTGGTTTTTTTTTTTTTTTTGGTGTTAAGTTTTTTGATTTCTTTATACACCCTGGAGATTAATGCTCTATCTGAGGTGCAGGTAGCAAAATTTTCTCCCATTTGTAGGCTCTCTTTTCACATTCTTGATTGTTTCATTTGATTATTTCCTTTGCTGTGAAGAAGTTTTTTAGTTTGATGCCATCCCATTTATTGATTCTTGATTTTATTCTTGAGCTTTAGGAGTCTTGTTGGTGAAGTCCATTCCTAAGCTAACATCCTTGGTGCTCTCATGTTTTCTGTCTCTGTTACACACACACACATACACACACACACACACTTCTGGAACTTCATGTGAGTCCCATAACAGATTTTAAGGATAAAAGACCATCCATAAAAGTTGCCATTTTGTTTTGATTAAATTTATACTATGGTCTTTGAAATACAGTCCATGCATCATGCAACACTGTGGTCAATGGTGGACTGCACACTTGATGATGGGCCTGAAAATCTTCTATTGCCTAGTGAGGTCCTAGCCATCATAATTTGCAGTGCTATGTATTACTTGCATGTTTGTGGCAATGCTGGTAAAAATAAATCTTCTGTACTGCCAGTCTTATGGTGATGGCATAGCCAATACAAATATAAATACATGAAAATTGATCATAATAAACAACTGTGTTAATGATTTCCATAAACCAGACTAGATTTTGTGTCATTATTTTAGAGTCTACTCCTTCTACTTACAAAAAAAGCCTACTGTAAAACAGTATGCTGTGTGATGCCATCTGCAGCCCCATACAGCTTGTATTTACTGTTCCTCTTGATTATACCAAGAGGCCACATCAGGAGATTAACCTAGACCCATCTAGGTTTGTGTAATTATGCAATGATGAAATTGCCTAGATACACATTTCTTAGAACATAGCCTTATCATTAAGGAATGCATGACTGTATCTACTGTTTCTCAGATTGGTATCCAAGGTTTTTTTTTTTTTTTTTTTTTATCTTACCATATGATAAGCGGATGGCATTTAATAAAATGTGGCTGACTTGACCGAATGGTAATAATTTTTAAATGTGGATGGAATAGGGGATATAATAAAACAGGGATCTGTCCAGAAATGACCTATACAGACATAATTCACCAATATTTGAGAATAGGAAAAAGCACTAAACAGATAGTTATTGAGATGCCCCCATCGTAAGATGGCGATTCTTAGATTAGGCACCCATGAGCCATTAGCAGCCATTACACATAGTTACTGGAGGAGTGTGAACCAGGCCAATAAAGAGGATCTGGGCTGGACACCAGCATCACCATACCATGACACCCCATAATGCATCACACTGTAGTATATGTTTTGAAATAGTATGCAAAATGTGAATAAGATTGCCTACAGATTTGAATGCCACATATAGCTTTCATTTTTTGGGTAAATCATTTGACCTCTCTCTATCTCACTTCTTTCACCTTAAATAGTAATAATAATCCTACTTTATAGGGTTTGCATAAGAATTAAATGAAATAATACATAAAAAGAGTTCAGATAAATATCTCAAGTGTAAGAATTAGTATATGTTAGTTGTTCTTATATTTATTGTTTCTGTTGTCATTGTTGCTGTTATTTTAATTATCAGATTAAGGGACTGTCTTCCTCACTAAACAATGAATCAGATAAGAAAAAGAAAAGCAGACCCTGACATACAAGACTGTCATCAACATGAACAGCTAGGTCTTGATGTTGGGAGCTGACCTGGCACTCAGAGCCAAACTGTGGCATTCTTCTCTTGAAATTAACCACACAGAGCACTGACATCAGACAAGGTAGATCTACAACTATAATATAGTGAGACAAAAAAAAAAAGAGAAGATTGGATGATCTTGTCAGAGCATAGAGAAAAATAAGATTACATTGCAAACAACAACAACAAAAAATGCAAACCTACTCTTCTCCCAGCTGACATAAATAATTACTGCTTCTTTGAAAAGTGTAGTCTCACCTTAATACTTATTCTTCCTACTTTCTAGGTAATATTAACTAAAATATCTGATATATAGTCACCTTTTTCCCTGACAGTATTCAAACCAGAGAAAACCCCATTTTCTTGAACCCTCCTCAAGAACCACCTGACACAAACACAAATCATTCTTAACACTCGCCTGTTATAAAGCCTAACAGGTCTCTGTGGTGTGTGGTCTCTCTCATAGAATGAGCCAATAAATCTAACTTCACCTGATTATTGATATATCCTCAATGGTCTTTGGCTGGAGGGCTTTGAACAGAGATTTTTCACTCCTTTACTCCCAGTGCCTGAGATGTAGCATTACATAAGAGTTTTTTTTTTTTTTTTTTTGAATGAAAAAAATTAATCCTATGTGGAAGTGAATTCCAAATATCCTGGCTGCAGTGAGTGGCTCACACTGGTTCTTTTCACATTTACAGTCTGTAAAATAATTGAGGGCATGCAGATACCAACCGAGCATAGTAGAGCAGTGTTACACATGAATGAGATATACAATTTAAAAATGATAGTTCTGGGCACCTGGCCATCAATAGTGGTCATGAAGAATGGTAAAGCAAAGGCTTTAGATAAAATTTTAAAGTTACAAACTTGTGAATAGCACAGGTTCTGCAAAGAAAAATGCTGTCATAAGTCAAAGAATAATCATTATTTTGTATGCACTATATAGAGAAGGCTGTCTAAATGGATATTCCTAGCTTGTCACAGGACTCTTGGAAATGAAGGCATAAATTATTGCCATACTGGTATAATGCCAATTTTACAGGCTACAGTTGTACCTAGGGGAGAGTAAATTGATATAATGACTGGGAACTGCAAGCTCTTTATTTAAAACTAATTTAAACTGGTATCCAATCCAGCTGAGGGCAGGGGGTGGAGGGAGTAAGGGAGGGAGGGAGAGAGAAAGAGGGAGAGAAAGAGAGGACGGGAGGAAGAGAGGAAGAGAACATAAATAAGCAACAAAGTATATGTATGTAGATTTTTGCAGCAGCATCAGCTGGCAAAAAGCAAGTCACATACACACCATACAATGAGCTTGTGGTCCATTCTTGAAGAGTAATATAGCTCATTCTTCTGCCTCCACACCAGTCCTTGAAATGAACTCTACACTGAAGTTTGATTCCTGCTAAGTCTGGTTCCAACAGTGAGATTATATCATTGGTGATATAACTGTTAAAAAGTACTTATTTTTATAAGATAGAAGTGAGTGTGGTTACTTTTTAATTTTTAATTTGTTCTAATTAGTTATACAGGACAGCAGAATGCATTTCAACTCATTGTACACAAATGGAACACAACTTCTCATTTCTCTGGCTGTACATGATGTAGTCACACTATTTGGGCAATCATACATGTGCGTAGGGTAATAATGTTCCTCTCATTCCACCATCCTTCCCACGCCCGCCCACACTCCCTCCTTCTCCTCACTCCCCTCTGCCCAATCCAAAGTTCCTCCATTCTTCCCTGGCACCCCCCACCCACAACATTATGGATTAGCATCCATATATTAGAGAAAACATCTGGCCTTTGTTTTTTGGAAAAGACTAATTATTTTTAATTTAATTGTATGATAACGTCAACATTGCTTTGTATACCTATAGGTATACACGTTCTTATGTATCAGTTGAATACATTTAACCAAAAATGGTTCATTTTATATTAGTATCAAAAATTAAGTATTGAGTGACAAGCAATGGAAACATGAGAACAGTACATTAAGATGAAATCTTCAACTGAAAATGTTTAAAAATGATCTATAGAACTAGAGAGCAATTCCATTTTCATAGATTGGAGACTTAATATTTTCATATGTCAATTCTCCCCAAATCAACCTATAGATTCAATGCAATCCCTGTGAAACTCTCGCAAATCATGTTTACAGACAATGACAAGTTTTAGAGTGGCCAATGATTTTGGAAGAAAAAAAGAACAGTGGAAAATTACACTACCAGTTTCAAAACTTACTATAAAATCACCATTATCTAGACAGCACGGTACTGATGTTACAATAGGTATATAGATCAACGGAATAGAATAGAATGCTTAGAAATAAACTTTTATGGTAAGTTCATTTTTAACAAGATGCCAAAGCAATACAAAGGAGAAAGGAAAGTCTTTTAATAAATCATGTTGGGATAGTCATATGCAAAATAATTAATATAGGATCTTACTGCATATAATACCCAGAAATTAACAGAAAACCCATTTATATAATGGTCAATTATTTTTTAATATTTTTTTTAGTTGTACATAGACCTTTATTTTATTTATTTTTATATGGTGCTGAGGCTCAAACCCAGTGCCTCACAGGTGCTAGGCAAGTACTCTACCACTGAGCCACAGTCTCAGCCCTGGTCAATTGATTTTTGATAAGAATATCAAGGCAATTAGATGAGGTGTGGAAAGAGAATGATATTTTCAAAAATGGTACTTGATCAACTGGATATGTATTTTTTTAAAAAAAAGCTTTGAGCTTTACCTATGATTATAAAAATAGCTTTAAATTGGTAGTAGAACTAAACATAAGACTTAAATCTAAATAACTTTTAGAAAAAAAAAACAGGAAAAAATTCTCTGGCCATGGCACATGCAAGGACTTGAAATCATAGATCCTTAAAGAAAACATATAGTTAAATTTTGTCAAAATTATAAAGCATTTATTCTTAAAAAAGACATCATGACAAACCACAGAATGAAAGAAAATATTTGCAAATCATATGTTTAAAAAAAGAACTTATATCCAGAAAAAAAGACTCAATAAGAAGACAATAAACTTAAAAATATGTGACATATTTTACCAAAGAAAGTGCATAAATGACTAGTTTTCCCCAAAGAAGATATATTAAGCAAGAAACATAAAAAGGTATTCAGTGTCAGTAGTAACCAGGGAAATGCAAACTGAGAACACAATAAGAAGATTATAATTAAAAAGATTGACAATTCCAAGTGTTAGCAAAAATATGCAAAAATTATAATACCAATAACACTAAGATGATATGTAAAATGGTACATGGGGAAATAGCCACATTTAGAAGTTTTTTAAAAAAATTAATCATGTACCTGCCACACAATGAGGTTATTGTATTTCTCGGTATCTACTAAATAAAAATAAAAAAACATATGCCCAGATAAAGACTCTGATAAAAGAAGGCTGATTCATAGTGGGGTAGGGAGGGTAGTATGGGAGGAAGAGAGGAACTCTAGATAGGGCAGAGGGGCTGGAGGGGAAGGGAGGGAGCATGGGGTAATTAATGATGGTGGAATGTGATGGACATTATTATCCAAAGTACATGTATGAAGACACGAATTGGTGTGAATATACTTTGTATACAACCAGAGATATGAAAAATTGTGCTCTATATGCGTGATAAGAACTGTCATGCGTTCCACTGTCATATATAAATTAAAAAAACATTTATTTATTTATTTTTCTTTCTTTCTTTTTTTTGGGGGGTGGGTAATCAGAGATTGAACCCAGGGGCACTCAACCACTGACCAACATTCTCAGCCTTTTAAAAACATTTAAAATTTTGTTTTAATTAGTTATACATGACAGTAGAATGCATTTATGCACTTTGATACACCATACATAGATGGGGTATAATTTCTCATTTTTATGATTGTAGAATCATGTTGAAGAATCACATAGGTCATGCTGTCATATATACATACATAAATTAATAATCTGTTTATTTTACTATTTTTCCTATCCCCATATCCCCTCCCCTCCCTTCACTCTCCTCTACCTAATCTAAGGTAATTCTGGTTTTCTCTGGTGCACTCCCTCCCATTGTGCATTAGCATCTGCATATTAGAGAAAACATTCAGCCTTTGTTTTGGGGGGGATTGATTTATTTCACAACATGATATTCTCCAACTTCATCCACTGCAAATGCCATAATTTCATTCTTCTTTAAAGCTCAGTAATATTCAATTGAATATATATACCACATTTTCTTTCTCTATTCACTTATTGAAGAATATCTAGGTTGGTTCTATAGTTTAGGTGTTGTGAATTTAGCTGCTGTTGTAAACATTGACGTGACTGCATCACTGTAGTATGCTGATGTTAAATCCTTTGGATGTATACTGATGAGTGGGATAGCTGGGTCAAATGGTGGTTCCATTCTGAGTTTTCTGAGGAATCTCTATACTGCTTTGCATAGTGGTGGTACCTGGTTCAACATACAGAATTCAATAAACATAATTCATAATTCATCATATTAATAGACTTAAAAACAAGAATCATACAATCATCTCAAAAAAAAGCAGAAAAAAGCATTTGACAAAATACAGCACCTCTTCATGTTCAAAACACTAGAAAACTAGGCATAGAAGGACATTATAAAAGCTATATATGCTAAACCCAAGGCCAGCATCATTGTAAGTGGAGAAAAATTGAAAGCATTCCCTCTAAGAACTGGAACAAAACAAGGATATCCTCTTTTAACACTTTTATTCAATATCACCCTTGAAACCCTAGCCAGAGCAATTATATAGAAGAAAGAAATTAAAGGGATACAAATAGATAAAGAACTCAAACTATCCTCAGCCCTTTTTGTATTTTATTTAGAGACAGGTTCTCACTGAGTTGCTCAGGACTTCATGAAATTGCTGAGGCTGGTTTTTAAATTGCAATCCACTTATCTCAGCATCCCCAGCCTCTGGGATTACAGGCATGTGTCACCATGTCCAGTCTGAAATTAATTAATTAATAATAATTATTATTATTATTATTATTATTATTATTTAAGTTTTTAGTTGTAGATGGACATAATACCTTTATTTATTTATTTATTTTTATATGGTGTTGAGGATCAAGCCCAATACCTCATATATGTGAGGCAAGTTTTCACCACTGAGCCACAACCCCAGCACTTATATGAAATTTATTAAAAGGGAAATCTATATTTTGAAACATATAGGAAACATATCAGTGTTTGCCTAGGGTGTGCGACTTAAAAATAAGCATGAGAGAATTTTCAAAGGTGGTGGAAATATTCTAAAACAGGATAGTAGTGATGATTACACATAATATGAACTGATTTTATGGAATATAAATTGTATGTTAATAAAACTATTTTAGAAGGGAAAGGAGAAACAGGAGGCAGGAAGACCAGGGAAGGCAAATTCAAAGTTTGTATGAAGGAAGAATTAAGTTTATATTGTGCTGTTCCAAAGGAAGAACTAGAACTAATAAATGAAAATGAGAAAAATGTAGATTTTTATATTATAAGGAAAAATTTACTCATCACTCTCACTAAAATAAATGCCTTTTATTATAAGATTGTTTATTATTCCTGGAAGATTAGTATCATATAAAAATAATTTTATGAAATCATATTAAGAAGAAAATTGAAGTACATTACACTGAGATGTCTCCCAAAATTATGATTCTATGTATCTGAAGCCTAGTAAAGTTAAGGACCACATAATTCCTGATGTTTATATACTGAAGCTGCTATATATTAAAATAAAACTAATTTGGGGCTGTCCTGCCTTAAATCAACTGGACTCCATGCTAACACAACTCGTGCGTTGAACAAGGTTGGTCAGTTTTATAAGTAAAGTAAGAGACTCCTACATTTTAAATCATGGGTAAAGATGATAGCCCACATATCTTTAAAGGGTAATCACTCACCTGATGTACAAACACCTTCCCTATGAATTTTTTTTTTTTTTTTTTTAGAGAGAGGTGAGAGAGATTTTTTTTTTAAATATATTTAGCTTTTAGTTTTCTGTGGACACAACATCTTTGTTTGTATGTGGTGCTGAGGATCGAACCCGGGCTGCACGCATGCCAGGCGAGCGTGCTACCGCTTGAGCCACATCCCCAGCCCCTTCCCTCTGAATTTTAAGGGAGAGTGAATTAGCACAAAGGAAGCAATCCTGAGCACCTATTTTAAACGTCCTGTATTAAATATTGCAAGGCCCTCTAGGGGGATCTCATAACCTGGTAAAAAATAGAATATATGCTTATAATACATTAAAACTGTGATTTTTTTTTTAAATAATGAGCTTCAAAGTTACAAATAAGATATTAGGAGTTTAGTGGAAGAAATCTGATCAATGAAGAAATGAAAAATGTAAGCCGCTCCAGACTTAAATTTTTTTTTTCTAATGTTTGTTCAACGAATGTGGATAAATTCCTAACTTACTCAGATAAAAATAAAAGTTCTCTAATCTCACAGAACATTTATAATTAGAAGTTATACCATGAAATATTTAGCCATTTCAAGTTCAAGTTAGAAAAAATGTTTTTCAATTGAGTTTCTAGAACATAAACCACTCTGCGTTCTGGTGGGAAACATAAATGACTGTATAAGTTGAATATAAAATTCATGAACATCTGGAAGCCTGCTAATTGCAGACAGAATGTCACATAAAACAAGAAATCAAAGAGCTTCTTTCTGGCTCATATGTCTTTAGGAGGCAGAAATCACTTTCCTTGGCACAAGAACACTGGCATAATTGACAAAATGTTGAGATGGCACATTTCACCATATGTGCTTCCTTGGATCCAATCAAGTCTCATGAACGCTAGAGTCATAAACTCGACATTTGGTCTAGGGCAGTGTATGATGAATTCTTAAATCAGAGGTAATAAAAGAGGTAGTGCAGAAGTTTAAATACAGCAAAAGACAGGAAGCTGAACTACCTTAGCCAATTGGGATAAAGTAAACTCCTAATAAATTCAGATCTAAGGATGTTGGGGGGCAGGTCTCCAACATACTCAGAGAAACAGTTCCAGCTGGGCACAGTGGCACACACCTGTAATCCCAGCTACTTAGGACCCTGAGACAGGAGGATTACAACTTCCAGGGCAGCCTAAGTAATTTAGTGAGATCCCATCTCTAACTAAAGTGAAAAAAAGCATTGGTGATGTAGATGAGTGGTAAAGTACTTATCTAGTATAATTAAATGAACTTAATTAATTTTATATATATATATATATATATATATATATATTTATTCCACTACTATATATATATTCCATTACAATAGTGCAAAAATCATACTTTTTTAAGTTGGCCAAGAGTTTTTTCTTCTAAATGTAAGCCAACATTGAAAAATTGGGAAATTTTCTATGAGAATATTTTTGCTTGCCTTTGTCACAAATCACCAATCTTATAATAAGAAGATCTAATAATTCCCTTATAGCTACATTCTGCTGTTACTATGCAGAACAACTCCCATTCTCGAGGGGCATGTGCTCTCCAGTTCACATCACCTCCTAGCTCCCCAGTTGCTGCTGCTGCTCACACAATGAGCATGTCCATCCTTTTGGTACTCTTGCATTTTATGTATTTAGTCCTCATAAGAATTAGAGATAATAACCTCTGCTTCAGGAGAAAAAAAAATGGACCTTTGTCACAAATCACCAATCTTATTCTGCCTTTGAGGATCCAGATCTCCCTTCTGTCTCTGAATGCCCTAAGGCCTGTGAAGGGCTTTCTTAGCTCACTGAACTCCTATTACACTCACTCTTCCTTGCTCATCTTTTGGTACTTCTCTATGTCTCTTGGAGTTCTAGGGATAATAACCACACTTATGTGCCTATAACTCCTCTGGAATGAAACACAGTGAAGGAAATCAGGGAGATGAATATTAAAAATTCAACTTTATTAGTGATGACATGGAATTGAAGAATATGGTTGAATCAGGAGCCAAATGAGTCTTCTGACACAATTCACCTTGATTTGGATTTAACCACACCCCCAAAACTGCAGACCCCTCTGCTGTTGAGACAGAACCTACTCGGAATAACTTCTCTTCTGATATGCATTTCTGTCAGAATGATTCCCAAAAAGGAAAACCCATATGGAGCAAAACTGATAATTCTTAGTACCTTTTCCCAAATTAACAAATGACAGAAGTCTCCTATGAAGTTCTCAGGAAGACATTAAAGCCCCAGTGAAATGTAATCCTGGTTTGTAAATTAAAGTTTAAAATAAATAAGTACAGATTAGAATCTGCTTACTCCAAGTTCTTTCTGTATTTTCTAGAAAAGGCCCAAGTTGTGCCATCATCTAGGTTTTGTTCCATAGGAATGAGTATTGTGCCTTCAGAAGTTAAATACTTTTCCTCCTGGGTCCCATCACCAAAAAAGACTAAAAAGTTCATTACACATATAAAATTAGTAGAATTATAGCTAAAACAATCTAATCCCAGCTACAAGCTGATTTTTTCCAGTCATAAAATTCCTAGAACCTGAAACCAACATGCAGTGTCCCTAAAGGCCATGGTAGAGGTTCAGTGCTGTCTGAAGAAAGGAAAAGAAAAGCAGAGAAATTTAATTTTTCTGGAGACAGTATCACTTGACCATGGTCCCAAATTAGCAAATTGTAAGGTCTTCCATAAGGAGATTAATTACACTTAACAAGTATGAAAGGGAAGAAAATCCATTTTTACATTCTCGGTCCTTGATCGGAAAGTGAGGAAAAACTCTTGGCAAAACTTTGAAATCTGCAGTAGTCATGGCTCTAGTTAGCAGCCATTTAACTTTTTTCCCAAGAAGGATATAAGTTGGGAAAGAAACTACATAAAGCAAGTTTACCAGGTCTTTTTGAAGTTTCTTTCTCCTCTATCCGGCATATTCAAACTTTAAATTTCATTTCTCCTTGAAATCTCAGTTTGCAACCCCCACCTCCCATTCCAGGATGCATTCGCTGGAGATGTGTTCAGGATGCAAGCTTTCCACAGAGAGTACTCCTTGCTTACCAGGGGAGGTTTCCTTCTACCCCTCACCTTGGTTTCTGCTAGAGAGTCACCCTCTACTGCAGGCCCAATCTTTTCTTAGTTTTTGAATCTTCTAAATTTTACGTAATACATCTTTCTGCAGCATACTTTTTTTATTTTATTTTTTTTTTTTTGCAACAGGGTAGGTCACTAATGCTCTATTTCTATCTGCTGTTCTCCTATTCTGAGAAGGTTCAAAAATATTTGAACCTGTTTTCTTAATTGATTCCTTTCCTTTCCTACCACACACATAGATATTCATAAGACCTAAGAAACTGCTTACTTTTCCATTCCCTTTGTTTTTAAACTCAATTATCTGCTTGTCTTTTTGTAATCCCACTTTCAAGAGCAGCTAATCTGGGACTTATTTTCTTTAATTTGTCGTACCTCTCCATTCAAATCTCCAGAGAAAATATCTTTCTTCTTACGATTGAATTTGCCTGTTTTACTTCATTTTTCTTTCATTCTTTCCAAAATCCTTGTTCTAACAATAAACCCAGAACATATTTTTAAACCAAGACACTCTTCTTGAATTCTGAATAAAGCCATTCCAGAGAGAGAATACATGAAGCATAATCTATTTCAAGTGCCATTTAAAACTGGATTCATAGTAATTTGGTTGGCTTTGGGCAGTATTCACTGTATACTAAAAGCATCTAGTTTCTTTATTTGGGTTTTTAATAAGTATCTCTAAACTCATATGGGAAAACCAAAATCTGGGTCTCTGAAATAATAAAACACCATCATAATTAATACAGTTGTCCTTTTTACAGTCCATATGAGTCCATTAAATTGGCTGGGAGTTGAAAACTTTTGGTGCAAAACTTATGGGATTCTAAGCAGTTAACTCTTCCATAGTTCCCTCTTTTGATGCTGAATGCAGTTGAAAATAACACAAATAGGAATAGAATTTGGGAGAGCTAATCAAATACTGTATTTTTATGCTAGGTTTTAAATTCATAGTAGTTCATTTGTAGCCCACATGGACTTAACTGTCTTTACAAACCATCTATAGACCTGGCTAAGAAATAGAATAAAGGTAGCACAATTATTCCACCCACCAGTACTTATTAAGTACGTATGCTGAAGCTCTGTTTTGATGTGAGTCTGCAAAGAAGTAGAAGTACTCTTTTCTTGGATAGGAATCAGCAATGAACCTGAGATGCTGGAGTGTGAGTCTTCTGTTCAGTTAGCTTCCCAGTAAACACTTGGGCAGATTTCTTGACTTTGAAAAGGTCAAGATTCTAAAAATTTTAAAGCAACTAAAATTAAGCAATGTATTGTTTAGGCACATATATATTAAACACTAGTCCAGGAAACTGGTTACAGAAGGACATAAGGAAGAAAAACAGGATGGGGTAAATAAATAGACAAATGGGAATTATTGATAATTTTCTAGTTTTCAGGTCAGGTGGTAGTTTCATGCATGTTAATTTATTCTAAGTAATTCAATTTGTGTACATAAAGTATAGCATACATATATATTTCCATATAAATTTCTATATGTATATATATATATTTTTCATTTTTACTAACAAATTACTCATAATAGCAAATAATTTTTCATTTGTAATATTCTGAAAACTGAAAATGAGCTATTTTAATTTTGTAAAGGTTGATCCTTACTAGGTTTTTAATTACTATCATACAATGTTCAATTTTATGTTAGGAATAGAAAGACTATAATTTCCAATTATATTCCACAATACAAATGTTCCATGAGGAAATAGTACCACTTGAATTTCTGGAATAAACATATGGTATTAACCAAAACAATGCTAGTATTAAATGTGCCATTGAGAAGATATACCATACTATATTTCCCTGACTTCCAACCAATTTGACTGAATTTCTACCTATAAACCTTGGGAAGAGTATAGTAAAAAGGCTAAGTTAAATTTATTTTTAGCTATGTTGTAGCTCTGTATCACTAGAGGAAAAAAAAATGCACAGCAATTCCCTCCTCCACAAAAATGTCTTGATGGTAGAAAAATGAAAAGTTCCCAAGAACATGAAAATGTGACAAATTTTAAAGATAAAATTTGGGAGATTGACTTTCAGTTATGAAAGACTGGGTAATTTGTATCATTTTGTTGGCTGAAAAAGAAGAAACTTTTGATAAAATAAAATTAAATCTGTGTAATGACATAAAAGAACTACTAAGAAAATAAAGACTTATGACAAAGTCCAGGAAACCAGACTTGCAACCTGGAATTTGAGGGCTGCTTGTGTCCCAGGATTTTTTGTTCACTATAATAGAAAAGACCAAGATGTGCTGAACTTTAATTACTTTCAGGAGGCTAATCTGCAATCAACCAAGGGAAGGGAGTGGGAGAATGCCATAGTAAACCATCCAGACTTTGGGCTGTGACCACTGAGTTTGACATCTTAGAAATAAGTAGGAATTTGAAACAAATTCATTTTCATACGGACTGAAACAGTTTTGAATTACTTCAACCCTTGTTTGAATTAAAGTGGACTGGAATTGCTAGTGTTTCTAACCGTACCAGAGACAAGTATAAATTCTCTCTTGTAGATGATAACATTATAATGATCCTAAAATTAGATCTATAATTTTTGATGTGCATTTGGTAAAAAAAAAATCAAGCAACAGATAGAAAAGATAGTTTATATAAAATTCAAGAGAAAAAAACAGGTAACAGAAATAGTCATGTAGGGGACACAGAGACAAGAGCATTAAATAAATATGTCTAGTGTAATCAAGTATATAGAATTGAGCAAATAACTAAATATATGACAAAAATAAACCAAATGGAAATTCTAGAATCAGTAGATGAGTATTGCTATTAATATGGCTATAGAGAAAATTAGTGGCTTGGAATAAAGAACTAAATAGTCAAGCCAGAGTCTGGGGGAAAAAAAAAACATACAGAAACAGAAGTGCAAACAGCATATGGTTATAGATTTGTTGTTCCAAAGGAGAAAGAAATGATGAAGTAGAAAGATTATTTAAAGGCATATTGGCTGAGATATGTCCAAAGCTGATTGAGCATATTAAGTTACATATTCAAAAAACACTGTAAAATCTAATTGGGG
The DNA here is from genome assembly GCF_021218885.2 of Marmota monax. Taxonomy (NCBI): domain Eukaryota; kingdom Metazoa; phylum Chordata; class Mammalia; order Rodentia; family Sciuridae; genus Marmota; species Marmota monax. The sequence goes on from NW_026693589.1 coordinate 153,404, forward strand.
TAATATCAAAGAAAAGATTATATATGCACACTATATCCCAAATCTCTGAAAACCAAGAGTAAAGAGAAAATTCTTGAAATGGCCAGAGGACAAAAGACTATATACCCTTTCAAGTGCATAGAATTATTGACCAAAATTAACTGCTGACAAGTAGTATCAATCTTTTTGCTGCCCTGAAAAAGGTCAGAGTTCCCTTTAGTCAGTTGTAGATACTCACCAGGTGAATTTACTTAACAATGTTAGTCCAGAGGGTTTGTTTCTAGAGATAAGCCAGGTAAAAATACCATCTTGAATAGTGTTGTGCTACATCTTATAATAAGGATATACAGAGAAAGTATAATCCTTAAATTTCCTTTGCATCTTATTTTTACTTTATTTCCATTTTTATATATTTTTATATTTTTGACTATCAAATTCTATTTGGACTATCTTGGCTCCTTTTACCTAATAGTCTCTTATTCTTTTGAAAATTCCCATAGATTTCTTGAATTTTTTTTTAACTTCATGCATTCTCTTTCTCCATCCCACAAGGAATGATTTAAATAGTATCTAAAAATGGTACGTGGCATTGACATTTCAGTTTAAGATCAGTGGTGCTAACAGGAAAGATTCACAGGAGAGGAGTGATAACCCAAGTTCTTTAAGCCAACAATATCATGGAAATACCACTAAATTACATAAGAATCAGGTTCTAATTCTGGCTTTGTTCCCAAGTCACTTTAGGCAAATTTCTTGGCACATTTCTTCATCTATTAAGTGATTTCTTTAAATCCCTTCAAATTCAAATCGTCTATGATATATTGTAGATGAACATTTACTTTTTAAGAAAACCTATGTAATATATATTCCATAATATCTTCCTCCAGACTTTTCACTCAAGCTTATATCCTTCAATACAAGGACAAATTTAAAATAGAAAAGAAGCAAGTGCAAAATATAGAAGTCTGTGACCATCCTCATTTCCAACTACTATTTCTAACATGGCAGCCTGAATGCATAAAGAATATATACTTACTGTGATGGTATTTCCTATTAAATACCTATGGACTTTAAAATTTACACATTTAAAAGTAATTATTGCTCTTGTCTATCCCTCAGTTACTCTGTTAATATGGAAATGCAGAAATATTTTCAATTTCTAAATTATTCATAAAAACTATGTTGTCTGCATCTTGAATATTTCATTGAAATCTTAAATGCTTAATGTGGGAACCAGGCATCACGTCATTTTAAAAAATTTCCTCCTGATTAGGTCTTTACATTGTTTAAATGGCATTTAATCATATAACCTTCAAGTTATAAAGTCTTTACTTGACAGATTTTCAAAGCTATACCATTACATGAACTGCTTATATGTTATTTACTTAAGTTGACGTACTTGTAAATTATCATTTTAAATATTCTCGGGAAAAATAGAAATATCATTTTTGATTTTCCTCGAAGAGACATTCTATTATGTAACAGTTTCATAATGTTTCCTTGACAACATTGCTAAGAATGTCTCTGAGGCAATAAAGAATCTGTGGTAAATGATTGATGCCTAGTTTAAAAATAGAAAATGTGAATATACCATGTGTAGTTAAACATGCCACTATAATCACACACCCAAATGGGGTCATCAACATACTAGTTAGAGCTATACTAAATGTTTGTTAAAATGATACAATTTACCAAAACTGAAGCTTTGAAAACTAAATAACAACTTCCTGAATAAATAGATGTATTAATGTCACTGGTACTTTAAGTATAATTGCTAAAGACCCCAATGTTTTCCAAATGGGACATAATTATCTTAAACTGAACTTCTCATTAATTGAGGCATTCATTCATTATTGAGCTGTGAACTGTATGAGGTACTGAATTTTCATTAGTAAAGATCTCTGTGGAAAGAAAAAACTGAATAGAGAAAGCAATACCTTACTCTGTGTGGTAAATAGAATTAACATTTCACCTGCATCTCAAATTTAACAGGTTAAGGCAGCAAGAAACTTCAAAAGATTACCTAGTCCTTTCTTTTGCCCCAGGGTGGGACAAACAACCATCTGTTTCCTACATAATTTCCCAAGAAGGATTATTCTAATGATATAACCTAATACTTAGTCTAATACGTGTGGTTGATGCTCCATTTTTGAGTCCTGAAAAATATGTCAGTCAAACTTTTCTACAGTGAGAGGAAATTTAATAATAAGAAAAAATAAATATTTAAATTATTTTTTGAAAAATATATGCCTGAGCCAGGCATGACAGTGCATACCTGTAATCCCAGTGGCTTGGGAGGCTGAAGCAGGAGGATTGCAAGTTCAAAGTCAACCTCAGCAACTTAGTGAGGTCCTAAGCAACTTAGTGAGATCATGTCTCAAAATACAAATAAAGAAATAAATGAATAAATAATTAAATAAATAAATAGGCTGGGGTCTTTGATCAGTTGTCAAGCACCCCTGGGTTCAATTCCCAGCACCAACCCCCATCCACTAAAACCCAAAACAAAAACAAAACAAACCTCAAAATGTGTATGCCTAATCTATTACAGCTGGATGTTAACATGAAAATGACTATCCTTCAACATTCTCCTACCACTAGACTTACAGCTGATAAAACAATTACAATGTACAAAGACCAGCATTGCAAATTAGGAAGCAAAACTGCTGATATTCATTAAAATAGAACAAGAAAAGATGACACTGGCCTAAAGTCACAGCTCTACAATCACCTCAGAAAGAACTGTTCAAGGCAACTGCAAATTCTCTAAATTGGAAGATGGAAACCAGACGGCCATTTATCAGAATTCATGAAACTGGTGGGTTAACTGGTTAGCTAGAAGGTAGTTTATAAATCTCCATCTCTTTGCAGTTCTTGGCAGTCATCTCTTTAATTTATATTCTACAATTTTGATTTGCACTTACTAACATGTTTCTTCCTAGTGCCCTGAAACATCAACGAAATTTTCCATTTGCTCCTAAATCCTAACATAGTATAAGAATTTATTGCATAAGACATTTATCATTTTAAAGTAATACATTTGTTTATTGTTTGCTTTAATAGTACCTAGAATATGTTTATAACATATCAGATACTTTTAAAATGTTATAAATATTGACTCATTTAAGTTATAAGCGCCCTGAAGCAAGATGTAGGCATCATAGTGTAGACTCTAGCTAAGCCCGAGTAGGGTACATGAATAGAACCCCCAGTATTTGGAAGGTGGATTATCCATAGTTTTTGTAAGTGTTTGTTAAGCACCTGCAGTTCTCAGCCTCCTACCAGACAATAGTCAAAACTACTTCCTCACCTGTATAGATGAAGAGCTATCAACCAAACCAGGAATCTCTTACACTAGAACTCTTTACATATACATTCATGTGTAATGAATTGAGAATAGTGCTTATTATTGGCGCTGTCACTCTCAAGAAAGCCTTGATCAATTTCTGAGATCAAAAATCCCTTCAGGGATTTTGATGCACAGATAAAGAGAAATGGATACACAGACTTATACAGACACAGATATAGGTACAGGGACAAAAATATAGATTTTTTTAATACATAAACAAGTAGACACAACCTGACTTTAGATCCAGATGCTCATAGGAAAAACAAAGTATGAAGTTACATTATAAAAGTCTGATGAAATTAGGTTTGATTTTTTTTTTTTTTTGGTCTGGTTTGTCTCATGTTGCAAAATTTGCATTCTGAGAGCCGTCTTTATAAGATATCATTCTGAGAGCACTCTGTAAGAATTCCACGATAGAAGGCTTTGTATGGCAACATGAAAGGAATTTTTATTTTTTTCATAAATAACTCTATGTCCTTTGTACTCCTGTTTTGTGTCCTATGCTTTATTGAATGATGAACTCTTGAGTTTCATAAAGAATAAATTCTCTCATTGTCATAAGTTTTACAGGAATTCTTTAGTAAAAATTGTTTTATATAGTAATTTCCCCCTTGAGCATTTAAATATATTATCAACTGATAACTTTTCATAAATATATATATATATTTTGCTTTTTCACAAAGCAGTGTGCTTGTATGCAAACCATCTTGGGATTAATATTTTCATCAGTTTTTACTTGATATCAATAGAAATGAATTTTTATTCATTATAACAATCATGGATAAATTATATTGCTATACATTTTCCTCCCCTACCCTGTTAATATGGTTGGCAGAACTCTATGTTTAATATCCACTTAATATACTACATGATGCTGAGCATGCACAAAATACACTCAATAATTATCTTCATTGCATATGCCATCTGCTGAACAATGCTAGTCAGTGGTCTGCCATTATTTCTTATTCAGTCAACCGTCCAAACAATTCATAGTATGGAGCCCACAACCTGTTTCAGGTGATAGAGACCCTAGAGGAAAAAAGCAGCCGTAAGTTCTTCCTTCATGGAGTTGCAGGAAGAAATGGATTGGAGATAAATTTGTGATCACTTTCTTTAAATTAGTCTAATCTATCAAGCAACTTAAATTATAAATGTTTATCCATTATACACATGCTCTTTTTTTAAAAAAACAAAACTATATAATCATTATATCAATTGTCTTTATGGTTTAGGAGAAAAGATCAGCAATAAACTTTACAAAATTCCATCATTCCATTACAAAAATCAATCTTATAAGCACATACACATACACAGATCATATTGAGTTCTTCAGGAGCCAGGTCAATAATGCTTTTGAAATCTTATGATCACAATATATTCTCATTGTCATTAATATTGAGGAATGAACATTTTTTCATGTATTTGGTGACCATTTGTATTTATTCTTTTGAGAAGTGTCTTTTAGTTCCTTTCCCCTTTATTGATTGGGTTGAATTTTTTGGTGTTTAGTTTTAAAGAAATACAAATTAAAACTACACTGAGATTTTTACCTCACTTCAGTCAGAATGGCAACTATCAAGAATAGAAGTAACAATAAATGTTGGCAAGGATGTGGGGAAAAGGGCATACTCATACATTGCTGATGGGACTGCCAATTGATGCAACCACTCTGGAAAGCAGTACGGAGAGTCCTCAAAAAACTAGGAGTGAACCCACCATTTGACCCAGTTATATCCCTTCTTGGTATATATTCAATGGAGTTAAAATCGGCACACTAAAGTGATGAAGCCACCTCAATGTTTACTGCAGCTCAATTCACAAAAGCTAAGTAATAGATCCAACTAGGTGTCCTTCAACAGATGAATGAATAAAGTAAATGTGGTATATATATACACACAGTGGAATATTATTTAGCCACAAAAGAATGACTTTATGACATTTGCCCTTAAATGGATGGAACTGAAGACTATCATGCTAAGTGAAATAAAGCAAAGGTCGATTGTTCTCCCTGATATGTGGATGCTAACACACAACTAGGTGTGGAAGGGGGAGAATAGAGGTTCAGTGTATTAGACAAAAGTGAATGAAGGGAAGGGATGAGGGACGAAAATAGGAAAGACAGTGGAATGAATCTGAAATAACTTTCCTATATACATATATGAATACACCACAGCCACAGTGAATCTCCACATCATGTGTATCCACAGGATTAGGATCTTAATTAGAATAAGATATATAATATGTCCAAATTGAATCTACTGTCATGTATAACTAAAAAAAGAACAAATTAAAACAATAAAATATAATTGAGGAATTATTGTCAAAATCTCCTAGGTTAAGGTGTGTTGTTCTGACATCTTCATGAATCTTACCATAATTTGACTAGTTTTATGACAATACAAGACTTGCCATGATTATGCCTTCCATCTGAGAATAAAGCTTTCTTTCTTGCTAGCAAAAATTTTGTTTCTTGATGCTGCCATCACAAACTGAGGGAAAGATGACAGTGCCTAAGTTGGTTAGGTTCTTAGAATACAAAGATGGAAAACTTCAAATAAGATGGAAACTTGTGGTTTCAATTAGTGACTTAATTTCTGGGAAAGCCAACGGTCTCTAAGAGCCCCTTATGAGTGTATATGCTAAAGGCACAAAAACCTGCAGGGGCACTTGCTTTTATGCAGAGGAGAGTAGCTATGGAGAGACACACCCATTCTAATTCAAAGATCATTGTCAGATGAACATACTAAAGTCATTATTCTTGATGTCAGTGTTGGAAGAGGACAAAGAAAGGAAAAGAGGCATTTAAAACCCTACAGAGTGCACTTGTCTGAAAAACACAAATTGGTCTTTAAAAATAAATTCATTATTGAAAAACTAACATGAATTTCCCTTCAAATTTTTGACTCTAAGTGTCCTTCCTAATTATATGTTCCTGCCCAGAATCAAATTCCTCCAAAGTCTTTTTTTGTTGGTAACAGCCTATGCAATATTTCCTCTTAATTACTGTTGTTGCATCCTTCAGCATGAGTAATGCCTGAAGCAGATGGTGTCTCCTCCTATGAAGCATGGATTTGGCCAAATATCAAAACAGAGCTAATTTCTGAAGTCTGATAGGTACCCTTCAGTCTGGTTGCATCTCTGTATCATAATTTCTTTAGAATATTGGCATCTTTGAGACTATTTTGTCAGATTTTAGTCTGTTCCTCACTCCTGCCAATACAATCGTATAGATACGGAAATAAATTCCAAGAATTGAGGAATTTCAGAACTTTGTAGTTACAAAAATAATACCTCTAAATTACTCTATTTGTATATGTGTTTAATATCAACATAATTCCATATAAGCCAAAGATACTATTTCTAAAATTTATTTTTTATTTAAACTTTTTTTTAGTTGTAGATGGACACAATACCTTTATTTTATTTATTTATTTTTATGTGGTGCTGAGTCCTGAACCCAGTGCCTCACATGTGTTAGGCAAGTGCTCTACCACTGAGCCACAACCCAAGCCCTATTTCTAAAACTTAAATGCAGAGAAATATCATTTAAACTTCATGCTTATGTTTTCTACCTAATTAGGCTTTATTCTTGCAGTGTATATTGTATAATCATTTTTCATTATTAGTCTTTTGAACTATTTTCTTCTTGGATCAATGCAACACATTATTGTTCCTGGAGATTATCTTTTGAGTTGATCACTAATAGTAATAGCTGCAGTACATATTATAGTAAAACGTTAAGAACTATTTGATGCCCTTTGTCATTTTCTAATATGGCAAGTGGGACAATTGAATGTAATCAAGTCACAATACAGCATAACAAGGTGTGTATATCGGACAATAGAACATTGTAATGGAATTAAATTTTCGTTTTGTAAAGGGAATATATGAGCTGAGTGGGGAGAGATGAATGTTTAGAAACCATAAATAATCCTTTCAAACCATGACAGGCAATTTTACTTGCACACAAATGGATGATTTTTAAATGAACAAGATTCACTTTCTGGCAAGCACATTACAAAAGATCTAGTTTATACCATAAAAAAAACTATTCATTGAATATAGAAGTGGACTTTAAGTATTCCTACCCTTGGAAAATCTTCCCAACTAGTGAAAATATTTTTTAATCCAGCAAAGCTTTTATATATCAATTATATCAATTCCTACAATCAACCATTTCCTATAAATTACTTTCATATTGAAAACAGTCCATGAATATAACTTAAAAAAAAGAATAGAACTGTTTAAAGAAATATCTGGGCCAGTAGGTACTTGTACTCTCACTCCCTCTGGTACCTCCAGTTTCAGTTCAGTAGACAGAAAAAGCACTCATCCTCATCAGAGGAACCATGGCTTAATGAATATGATAAAGGTAATTTGCCCTTTGCTTTCACATAGCCACTGCTTTCCCACTTTTGTGATGCCAATTTCATGGCTTTCCTTTATTAATCATTGATTCCAGACCCATTTACTAAGTATCTAATATCTTCCAACAGTAAACATGGTCTGAATACCCTTCAGAATGCATGGTTTAGATTTCTGTGATTCTGACAAAATACCTGAGATAATCAACTCAAGGGAGAAAATTCTATTTTGACTCATGAGTTCAGAGGTTTCACTCTACAATTGCTAGGCTGGGTTGCTTTGGATTTGTGGTGACACTTTACATTATAGCAGAGAAGACCTGCTCCCTACAGGTGGTTGTAGTACAAAAGGAGAAAGGAGAAGGGACTGGGATCCCAATGTCCCCTTCAAAGCCATGCCCCAATGACCTAACTCCTTCTACTATGTCTGTGGGAGTGTCCTTTAAGAGGACATATGACCTTGTCAGATGTTGGGGGTTGGTAGAAAGAGAGATTATGCAACTCAGGCAAATGGAATAGTATAGACAGAGGGAGGATTATTACCATTCAGTTCAGCAAGCAAGCAGGCAGAAGTGGGATGAGATGAAGCCTTAGAGGGAAGTAGCTGGGTCTAGCTAAGAATTTACACCTTTTAAAAGCAATGGGAAACCTTGAAGATTTTAAATAGGAGATAGAGGGGTTAATTCTTGAAATAAATACTCTCACCACAATGTGAACAAAAGAATGGGTGAAGGAGAATGGATAGAAGAGGAAAATAGGTAGGAGGGCTTAGAACCCATTGTAGTAGTTCAGAAGGGAAGATGGTAGGTAGATTGAATAGGATAATGGCAGTGATGATGATCCAGAGGCAGAGAGATAACTGTAAGAGATATTAAAGCAGAAAAAAGAAAGATTGGATATAAGATATAAGGGTCCAGAGTTATTAGGGTAACTCTAGGTTTCTGGCTTTGGTAATGTGTGAAATACAGCAATATGTATTGAGATGAAAACAGGAGAGAAAGACAAGGTCTGACATGGGAATCATGGAGTAGAGATAAAAACAGTTCAAGGGCTGATTTAGAGGGAGCTTTCAGATATCTTTGAAGTGAAGTTGTCAAGAAGATAAACAGGTCGATGGGTCTGGATTCTGGAGGAGATGTTCACTGCAACTACTTGTTGGGGAATTGAGCCTTGACCATGGGTTAGATTGTCTGGGATGAAAGTCCTGAGAACCCAGCTTTGAGGAAATCCAACATTTACTTGACAGATAAGAATCAGCTTGCAAAGATGATTTCTGTCTCTTTGACTGCCTTCCTGAATGCGTGTGATTTAAAAGGTCAAAACCAGGAGAATGGTGTTCTCTGGAAGCCAAGCAAAAGGAGTAGACGTGAAATGGTGGAAAGAAAACACACATTGAAAGCTAGGACAAGGTCAAGTAATATGAGTATTGATGAATGTCCTCAGAAAGTAATTACTGAATACGTGAGAGCTGCATTGGTAGAGGATCATGAGATAGGTGGAAACCAGAACAGTGTACATGAAAGAGTAAATGGAGATGAAAAAATTGAGACTCTTAAAAAGTGCTTTGTGAATGGCCTTCTGGATTTAAGCTTGGGCCTGCCCCTCCCAGCCCTGGTCTTCCTAAAGCTCTGATAGGCTTTCACAGGGCTCTACCTTCACCCTAGCCTGCAGTTTGGTCCTCTACCCACAGCCTAGTTAGAAGTCATACCAAACCTACTGCTTCCAACTCTCCAGCTACACAAATTTGGCCTTGGTTGACATGTTGTTGAAATTATATGGCAGCTCTAATCTTATTCTGAAACTCAGTGTGCCCAAATTTTAGCCATTCATGTCCAACTGTCACAATTATTCCCATGCACATGTACTTTCTGGATGGTAACATCATAAATGGAAAGCTTTAACTTACCATTTTATGGAAGGTTATTTTAAATAAAAAACAGTAAAAGCAAAACATTAAATTCTAGCCACTGTACCTTATTGAAAACTCTGAGCCTCACATCTGCTTTAAAATAAACAAAAGATGAGAGGTTGTGCCTAGCAAGAGCATATGCTATAAACCATTACCCCAAAGCACAGCTGAATGTTTTCATTGGGTAGTGTGCTTATTCCTTGCACAAGTTCTTAAAACTCTGGGGATTTCTGCCCACAAATTCAGAGATGTAAAAAACAGACACACACAAAAATGTGATCTTCTTTTCCTAGCTTACTTTAAATAATGATGTCATCACACTGTCCTGTCTTTTAACTGTCCTGAGAACTACTTAGAATCTCCTCTCTATATGGTTATTTACAGTGTTAATATTTGCCACAGTCCTGTAGTTAGTTATCCTGAGGGGTCAAATTAAATGAATTTGGTGTAGTAACAGTAGATTTCAAATCATTCAAGAAACTCTTACTGAGGGTATTTCACATGCCATGTGAGCAGATTGTAGATTTACAGAAAAGATTTACACACACCCTGAAGATTACCTTTGTTTATTATGTAATAAGAATTTTCACATGTGCATGTGACTAGAGCTACTGAATGTAACTCTCTTATAAGTTCTTACTTAATGAAGTAAGAATGAATGAAGTTTGTTTTATTCCAGTTTAAAAGAGCGTTCACACTTATTAGTAGTTGTGGGGGAGGTAGGACATTCAGGTACGAAAGAAGCATGATCTGGTCAGAGAGCACTGTGCTATGAGTCAAGAAACTCATGTGCTTTACTTCTTATCCACGTGTACCTTGGGAAAAATATCAGTTTCTGAGCTTCAATTTCATCTTTTATAAAATAAGGATAATAAAAGTTGAAATGCTTTTATAAGTTACAAAATATCCTAGAAGTGATATTATTTTGTGCACTTCATTATTAAAGGAAAAATGCTTAAGAGGAATAATTTAATTAAGAATAAGTAGATTCTAAATTACAAAATGATTAGCAGATAATTACAAAGTGTTATCAGACACATAATATCCAAAATAGTCATCTTGAGGGAAAGAATTGAATCTGGATTTATTTCAATTAATTTTGAGAAAGAAATTTATTTCATTATGACTGGAGATTAAAAGCAGATTACTTAATAGTCATTCCAAAAATCAAGCAATATAAATAATACATGGAGTATAAACTCACTTATTATAAAAGGAAAAAACCTTTATAATTATACTTGATTTAAAATGCATCGAGAAAAAGCCTACTAAGATATATACCAAGCTATGACAGTGGCCAGAGGAGGAGGAGGTAAGTGGGTGGTAAGGGGGGTTTACATATGACAAAGGCCAACTGATGAGGAGGAGGTGGAAGGAAAGTGGGTGAACGAAAAAGGGCAGATTTTAACATTTTATTATATATAATTGTGTGTTGCTTAGATTTTGTTTTAACAATAAGGGCTTTTCATATATCATTTAGATAACTAAGATGAATTTTAAATAACCAAGGTTCCAGGATCATGGAGACAGACTAACCATCCACACTCATCTTTCCTTTCCACCAAAGACTGCTGAAATAATATAATAAACATACAAAATGAATAGAATAGTAATAATGCAAAGAATGGGGCAGGTCTTCAGCCCAGAGGAAGTAAATTCTGGGTATCATGAAGCTGAAAGTTGAGCTTCATGGCTGAACCTCAGGTATTGGAGGCTGAACATGAGAATGGGGCAGAACATAAGGGGATTGAGAAAACCTTGGTTGGCCACTACCTCTGGCTCCTCACCAACTACACTTCTGTTTTCTGGTGCCTATTCACAGGCCACAATACTGGGTATAAAACAAAAATAGAGGTCTGCCTTGATGAAATCTAAGTAACAACAGAAAAATTTCCCAGTAGGAGCTGGTACTCCCAGATTAAAGTGCTCATTGGGCACTTGAGAGTCTCCTTGATGGCTGCTGTCCACATAATCTGAAAACAAAGCTGATGGTTAAGAAGCCCTGCCCTCATGCAGAACTCTCCTGTAGGTGGAAAGGTGGAAAGCATACAGAGAGAACCATGTTGCTTGTACAACAGGAGAAGAAGATGTACATTGAAAGAAAAAAAAAAAAAAGAAAGAAAGTGTACATTGACTATTAGCTCAAACTTATCCCTTCATTCTTAGTCATGAAGAGTCAAGTTTATTTTTAAATAAATTATCAAAGAAAGATTAGAACATGTATCAGAGTTGGAGAGAGATGAAATTGGAACAGCCCCTGGATACTGAGCAAATGAATGAGAAGAATCCCACACTTAAACATACGCATTTGTGAAATTTTGAAATATCCCTAGTAAAAAAGATTTTAAGAATTTCTAGTATTTAAAAAGTGACCTCTCTAAAGACATTATAATTATATTGTCACCAGAACTTATATACTACACTGAAAATTATTTTAAACTTCTAATACCCATTCAAATTATCATATTAGGGAAAGGAAGGCTAAAGTGACATTTTTATACACATGAGAAATCTGAAAATTTTTCCATTTATACTCTCTGAGCAAAGTACTTCAAGAAATATTCAAACAGATAAAAAAGAAACTAAATAAATAGGAGGACATGGACTTGGTAATGAATGTGCAGCAAAGGGAAGTTCCTCAAGGCATGTGTGTGGGGGACCTTGAGAGACATCAGGGGGTCCAGGCTGGGACAGGTGTTGACAAGCTTCAGGAGCGAGGCCTTCTCAAGCAAGGGAGTCACATATAGCAGATAACATGACTGAGATGGTAACTAATTTTGAAGACATGTGAAGGATGCTCTTTTGTAAGGAAGGAAATTATAATTATAATTATACTTGATTTAAAATGCATTGAGAAAAAGCATTTTTCAGTTCCTGGTCGGACACATAAGAGCTCAGAAGTCTTAACTCCCATCCTAATGACTAGAGAAAGACGGAACAAAATAGAACATCAACAGGTCTTCTTAGATTCATGAGAGAACTGAGGTTCTAGGTCAAACTGCTACCCCAAATTGAGAGAGACAGATACAGACAATCATGGCTTATCAGATCAGAATCCCTGGAGTGAAAGACCACATTGCAGCCAGTATTAGCAGGAACACTTCAAACTGCAATAGACAAATTGTAGGCATCTCAGTGTGAACTAGCTTGAGAGTTAAAAACTCTAAGGATGACTAGTCTCAAGAGGGTTCCATACTTTCTTGAGTTTTACCTCCAGAAATCCTACCAGGTTCTCATTGTAAAGATCTGAGAGAAATATTAGGCTTCTGGAAAGGCCATAGGCAAAACTACCATTTAAAATAGTCAAGAGAGCTCCCTATTCTCCTTAACAAGGCCTGCCCACAAGGCAAACTATTTTACAAGATCCAACTGGACTTTTTCTGAAGTCCACCTGATCTCGGGAAGAAAAAAGCCCAAGTCTATCCCTTGTACCCTTTCACGTAGGGAAAAGGAAATACCTAGTTGAGGCTCACTAAGAATGAATATAATCACTGGGCTAAAAGAACAGTTTGCTATTTCCCACACCCTATCACCATATGAAAAGTATATCATACTAATATAGTATACTAATATGGTACTAAAGCTAAAATAACTGCAGGCCCAGACTCTATTTTGAAAGTCTCTAGTAAAACCAATCTCCAAACAACAGGAGAGATAAAAGACTAGGACACAAAACATTTTAGCTTCTGATACTCAGTCACAGTAAACACAGCCTAATTTCTAGCCAAATAAACATAAAGCCTCACATAAAGGATTATCTATCCCAGTTCCTTTTACCAAACTTATCATATCTGGCTTTCAACAAAAACTGCAAAACATGTCAAGCAGGGGAAAAAACAGTATCAAAATACAAAGTTATCAGAACGAGACTCAAAAATGCATAAAAGGCAGAGATTTTGCAATTATTAGAATGGGAGTTTTAAATAATTATAATTCATACATTAAGAGCTATAACAGAAAAGAGTAGTCAACAAGCAAGAATGTAAGTAAAGAAGCTGGAATAAAGAAATTATCAAAAAGAATGCTAGAGGGGCTGGGATTGTGGCTCAGTGTTACAGCGCTTGCCTAGCACATGTGAGGCACTGGGTTCGCACTTCAGCACCACATAAAAATAAATAAACTAAAATGTATTGTGTTCATTTACAACTAAAAATATTTAAAAAAGAATGCTAGAAATAAAAAGTAAATCCATTAGAACAGAAATGAAGAATATCTTCAATAAGATCATCAGAAGACAGATACCATTGAAGAAAGAATCAAAGAGCTTGAAGATACATCAGTAGTAACATCTAAGATTAAGGGCAAAAAATTTAAAAAAAAATTAAAAAGATGGAATAGACAATCCAAGAACTATGGTATAAATGTATATAATGGGTATTCCAGAAGGGGAAAAGAGAGAGAAAGAAAGAGAAGAAATATTTGAAGTGAAAATGGCTGAGAATTTTCCAAAATTAATGACAAACACCAAACCACAGATCCAGGAGGTTTCCGAGAACACCAAGGAGGATAAATACTAAGATATCTACACTTGGGCATGTCACATTCAACTGCAGAAAAACAGAACAATTTGAAGAAAGAAAAAAATAATAAAATGTCCTAGGGGCGGGGGAAAACTATACCAGAGTCATGACCCACAAATGTGGTAAATTAAAATGTATATGATTTTTCAGAAACTTCTGAAGCTTAAGAAGAGATGCTCCATTTGCCCCTGAGGCTGCACTTTCCTTCGGGTGGTTTGGGAGAGTGGGATTAGATCCATAGAGAAGAAAATGGAAATATATTTATATACTCACAATAGTATAAAATCTTGTTATTGGTTTCCAGATAGGAAGAATTAACCTATAAAAATGCACAGAATTATGGCTACAAAACAAATTGTAAAATTTTAATCAAAAGTTTTCAATTAAAAAGGTAGAGTTACAGCTGCTAGAAGTTGAGTAATGGAAAGAGAGATGAGTGGGGGAAAAAAAAACAAACTCTAAAATATTCATCTTACAGAGCACAGATTCAAAGGAGAATGGTGAAAGTGGATGCAATATAGTGGATGATTTTTAAATTTTAAAAATTAGAAGACATGTAAAGAAGATAAAAGGGACAAAGAGATGGAAATTTTGAAAGGGGAATAATTTCGCATCCTTAAATACATAGGTAATAGCAGCAGTCAGAAAAAACAAAAAACCCTCCACAAGAATAAGCATGGTATTTAGAGTTATGAAGGTAATGTCTAGAATAACTAAAAACAGAGTTAAAATGATTGTCTCTGATGAGCAGGATTGGGGATAGAATGAAGTGAGGGGAAAAAAAATCTCATTTTGTATTATAAACTATTCTTTCTTTTTATTTTTCAACAAAGACATTTCATAGATAAGATGAAACTTTAATGATTTAAAAAGAAAGTTTTAAAATAAAAATTTAAAACCTGTAAGAGTCTTTTCATGAGAAACCTGGTAAAGGTGGTTTTAAATGGCCCTCATTCATCTGAGCTAGCAGCATAGGACTCTACCAGAAAAGGTGATGCCCCTGGGTAGTTGGTCTTTTTTTTTTTTTTTACCAGAACTTCAAATACTCAAAGAAGATAAAATAAACTCTACATCCCTTAGCACAGTGTTCAGTACTGAGAAAAAGGAAGCTGCCTATAAAGTAGTGAGAGAAGATGTCCCACAGTGAAAACACTTCTCAACAAAGAACACTAAGAGAGAAAGATTAACACCAGATTTTGCCCATCAACGTGAATAAAAGTTAAGAAGAAAGAATGAAACCTGGAGATAAATAGTATAAAACTGTATCGTGGGTTGGAAGACAGCTCAAGTTGATACTCAGGCATCAGGGAACACAGCGGCTCGATGGTAGAGCATGTGCTTAGCATGCACAAGCTTTGGGGAGCATAATCATCAAGCTTTAACTCTGCAAAAACTTGAAGAATGTCACAGATTCACAATTATCAGTTACTTGTGGTTAGAACATTTCTTCTAATGCCAAGCCTTCAGTGGACATTCTGGCTGGTCCATAGAAAACAAAACAAAACAAAAAAGAATTAGAGTTAAATGATCCAGGTTCAAGTCCACACTTTGCCACTGACTAAGTATGGGACACCAGCCAAGTCATGTAACTTAGTTTTACTTTTCTGTATATGTTTCTGTCTCTATTAGAGATAGTAAATAATAGCAATAGTAGCATCGAAAAACTAACAGCCATCTCAACTGCTATGTTTATTCTAAAGATAATGTATGATATGTACTTTTAACTTGTCAGAAGTTATACAAATGTCAGTTGTGATCTTGTCATCTAGGAGCAGGTTCCCACCCCTGAGCCTTTGTCAAACACTGTGCTTGTCCTTTGTGGGATCTAATCAAACAGAAGTGGGAAGACAAGAATCTGGAAGGAGACCAGGGCAATAGCTAGGTAGTAGCTATATGGAAATCCTGACTTACTGAATATAAATCTTGCCTATAGTTTGCTGCTCATATCTGCAGGGTCCTACAAGAATTAAGAGGAATCATCAGTAGTATAATGAATATCTTCATGGCACAGAAACTTTATTGTTGACAAAACATTTTCTTATGAATCGTCAATGAGTTTATAAGTTATGCACAGGTGATTTTGATTAGAAGAGAAACCTACTGCCCAGAAGGAATAAGTAGAGGAGATTGTGAAATAATTATTCAATATTTATTTGATAACAGGTTTTGTAGAAGAAACATTATAATTATTAATTTCCTGGTTTATTTTTATTTAGCAGCAATACAATGTGTCACTTATTCTAGAATGTGTGTGCCATTCAGAAAAATATTGGGAACATAAACCAGATAGAGAAACAGGCCTTATGCAGAGGGTTTATTTTCTGTGACCCTAAAAAATTAGTGAGTCAAAAAATGTGAGTTTAATTAATTAAGTTAGAAGGTTCAGTGTAATGGTGATGCTAGGCTAGGTTATGCTGCAAGAATGAATAATTCTCTACTATCTTAGTAATATGACATAATAAAGGTTAATTTCTCACGTAAAATTTGCTGTCAGTATGGCAGACTTCCAGGCTTCTGTCTTCCCTTTGTGGGCTGCTTTGATCTTGGGTCTCCATGATTGACAGGGCAGTGAAAAAGAGACAATTTTCGTGGTCCCAAAGCAATTCAGATTACCCCCACTCATAACCCATTTACCATGATTAAACAAAGGCCCAAGCTAAAAGATGTTGAGATGAGCACTTTCCAAGGTGTCTGGAAGGACAGAAGGACCCGTTATCAATGAACACTGGGTAAGCTTTCAATGTACAGGTGTCATTCCCTCTTGTTCTGCTTGTAGGTTACTTTCTCCCATTAATTATATGATTTTATGCAAATGAAGTAAGTAGAACCAAGAGGCACAACAGAAGGTCAACTAGCTAAATTTTGGTGGAAAGCCTGGGGAAGAGTCTGGGTTACAGAACCCAATGAATGAAAGTATTCTAGAATAATGAACATACATTTCTCTTTCACAGAAATGACTGGTATGAATGCAGATGAATCAAATGTTTCTAGACCCATGTTTCTTCTCCTCTTTATCCTGCCTTCACTCATCAGGAGTGCCTGATAATTAAAAGAGCTTGTTGCTTTGAGTCACTCAGGTCATTCCTTCCTGGAGGATGTTGCCCACCCAAAGGGAATGAGAAACCATCACTGAAGAGCCATTCTAACAAAAGGAGAAGTTGAAATGAGGATGATATTCCATTTTCACATTTTAAGAATTTGTTTAACTGATACATAAAAACATAACATTTCTGTATATTAATGAGTACCATTGTAATATTTTAATTCCAGTGCACATCATATAACTTCAAGTAAAATGCATGCATTTTCTCACAAACTTATCATTTGTGATGAAAACTTTCAAAATCCTTTTGTCTAGAGTTTTGATATGTTCAGTATATTATGGTTATATATAGATACGCTACTGTGCAATAGCACACTACAACTTCTTGCTCCTAACTGTAATTTACTGCCCAAAGAATAACTTTCTCCATTCCCCTCCCACCCAGGCCTCTGCTTGCCACCAATCTACTCTCAATTTCTATGACATCAACACTGTAGATTCCACAGATGAGTGAGATCATATAGTACTTGTCTTTCTATGCCTGCCTTATTTCACTTGGCATCATTATGAACTCCAGTTCCATCATGTTGCTGCAAATGACAGAATTTCACTCTTCTTACATCGAAATAATATTCAGCTATGTATTTGGACCACAAGTTCCTTATTCATTCATCAGCTGATGGGCAGCTAGGTTATTTCCATTTCTTCACTATTATGAATCAGGCTGTAATGAGCATGGGAGTGCAGAGGTCTCTTCAATATACTAATTCCATTTCCCTTGAGTATATAATCAATAGTGGGATTGTTGGATCATACAGTAGTTCTATTTTTAATTTTTTGATAAATCTACAATTTTCTTTAATGGATGTATTAATTTACATTCCCACTGAAGCATGCAAATATTCCCCTTTCTCCATAGTCTCACCAGCTGTTACCTTTTTTTTTTTTTAATAATAGCCATTCTTACTGAGGTGAAGTGATATCTCACATGGTTTTTATTTGCATTTTCCCGATCATCAGTGACACTGAGCATTTTTTCATATACCTGTTAGCCATTTGTATGTATTATTTTGAGAAATACATACAATACCTGATTTTTTCCCCTAGTGGGAGTTTCTTAGATATTCTTGTTATCAATATATTGTCAATGTACAGTTTGCAAATATTTTCTCCCAAGTTTGTCTCTGTACTCTGACCTCTCTGGTCTCTGTTGAATGTTACCCTTGCAGGGCAGGAGCTTTTTGGTTTGATGTAATCCTGTTTGTCTATTTTTACATTTGTTTTCTATGCTTTTGGACCAAGTGTTCTCAAAAAGTTCTCATCCACTGCAATGCCCAGAAGCATCCCCTTCTAGTAAGTTTATGGTTTGAGGTCTTACATTTAAGCCTTTAATACATTTTGAGTTGATTTTTGTAAATGAACTGATGAGAATTGGGGACATCCAATTTTCCAAGCACTTTTTATTGAAAAGATGGCTCTCTTTTGTCAATGTGTGTTCTTAGCACCTTTGTTGGAAGTCAACTGGCTATAGATGTCTGGGTTCACCATCGGTCTATGTTTTTTTTTTTTTTTCATACCACTATGCTGTTTTTATTAGGATAGAATCACAGTATGTTTTGAGGTCAGGTAGTATAATGCCTCCTGCTATTGTCGCTCAAGATCACTTTAGTTATTTGGGAATTTTTTGTGGTAGTGTATATTTAGAATTGTCTTTCCTAGTTATGAGAAGAATGTTATTGGTATTTTGGTAGGAACTGTACTGTTTCTGTGAATCTCTTTGGTTAGTATGGACATTTTAACAATATTTGTTCTTCCAATGCATTAACATACAGTGTCTTTCCACATTTTTGTGACTTCTTCAATTTTTTTCCCTTGAATGTTTTGTAATTTCATCTTGTGTGTTAAATTATTCCTTGGAATATTAGCCAGAAAGAAGAATAAAATTATGGCATTTTCTGGTAAATAAATGGAACTGGCGAATATCATCCTAAGTGAAATAAGCCAGTCCCAAAAAACCAAAGGCCAAATGTTCTCTCTGATATGTGGTTGCTAACCCACAACAAGGGAGGGTAGGGAGAGGAAGAATAAAAGTTTATTGGATTAGACAAAGGGGAATGAAGGGAAGGAGGGGAGATAGGAATAGGAAAGACAGTAGAATGAATGGAACATAACATTCCTGTGTTCATATATGAATATAAGACCAGTGAAACTCCACATCATGTACAACTACAAGAATGGGAAGTTATACTCCATGTATATGTAATATGTCAAAATACACTCCACTGTCACGTATATCTAAAAAGAACAACAACAAAAAAAGACATGGTATGATTTTGTACACATTGAACAGTTAAAGGAACTGTGGAGTGAAATTGACTCAATTATATTGTTATTTTGTATGTACATACAAATATGTAACAATGAATTCCACCATTATATATAATTATAATGCGCCAATAAAAATTTTAAAAAAGGAAAAAATCCCCAAAATAAATTTGTTCCT
The DNA here is from genome assembly GCF_021218885.2 of Marmota monax. Taxonomy (NCBI): domain Eukaryota; kingdom Metazoa; phylum Chordata; class Mammalia; order Rodentia; family Sciuridae; genus Marmota; species Marmota monax. The sequence goes on from NW_026693589.1 coordinate 173,071, forward strand.
TGGTGTTTTATTTTTTTGTAGCTTTTGTAAATGGAATTGTTTTCTATTTCAGATAATTTGCTATTGGCATATAGCAGTGTTACTTAATTTTGTATGCTGATTTTGTATTCTGCAACACCACTGAATTCCTTTATTAGTTCTAATAGTATTTTGGTGGGGTTTTTGGTATTTTATATATACTAGATCTTGTCATCTGCAAACAGTGACATTTTGACTTCTTTTCCAATTTGGATGTCCTTTCTTTCCCTTGCTGAATTTCTTTGGCTAGAACTTCCAGAACGTTAACTAAAAATGATGTAAGTGAGCATCTTTGTCTTGTTCAGATCAGAGAGACAAAACTTTTAGCTTTCATCCAGTGTATAATAATATGGTGTTAGCTTTATTATAATGACTTTTATTGTGTTAAGTATATTTCTTTTATGCCTAATTTGTTCAGTGTTTTATTTTTAAGTTTTGAAGATATGTTGAATTTTCAAATGCTTTTTCTGTATCAATTGAAATGATTAAATAAAGTTTTTGTCCTTCATTATGTTAATCAAATTTGTTGAGGATTTTGATTGTATGCCTCTCTAGGACATTGATCTATATAGTTTCTTGGTTTGTTGAGTTCTTGTCTAGTTTTGGTATCAGGGTAATATTGTCTTAGTAGAATGTGTTTGGAAGAATTCCTTGTTCTTCTATTTTTTTAATAACTTTAAGAGGATTTTTATTAGCTATTTTTTATTTATTTATTTTTTTTATATTTTTAATTTTTTATTGTGGGTTGTTCAAAACATTACAAATTTCTTGACATATCATATTCCACACTTTGATTCAAGTGGGTTATGAACTCCCACCTTCACCCCATTCACAGATTGCAGAATCACATCAGTTACACATCCATTGATTTACATATTGCCATACTAGTGTCTGTTGTGCTCCACTGTCTTTCCCATCCTCCACCCTCCCCCCTCCCCACCTCTCCCCTCCCCTCCCCTCCTCTCTCTCTACCCCCTCCACTGTATAACCCTGAGGGTCTCCTTCCATTACCATGCAATTTCCCTTCTCTCTCCCTTTCCCTCCCACCTCTCATCCCTGTTAAATGTTAATCTTCTTCTCCTGCTCTTCGTCCCTACTCTGTTCTTAGTTACTCTCCTTATATCAAAGAAGACATTTGGCATTTGTTTTTTAGGGATTGGCTAGCTTCACTTAGCATAATCTGCTCTAATGCCATCCATTTCCCTGCAAATTCTATGATTTTGTCATTTTTTAATGCAGAGTAATACTCCATTGTGTATAAATGCCACATTTTTTTTATCCATTCGTCTATTGAAGGGCATCTAGGTTGGTTCCACAGTCTTGCTATTGTGAACTGTGCTGCTATGAACATCGATGTAGCAGTGTCCCTGTAGCATGCTCTTTTTAGGTCTTTAGGGAATAGACCAAGAAGGGGAATAGCTGGGTCAAATGGTGGTTCCATTCCCAGCTTTCCAAGAAATCTCCATACTGCTTTCCAAATTGGCTGCACCAATTTGCAGTCCCACCAGCAATGTACAAGTGTACCCTTTTCCCCACATCCTCGCCAGCACTTGTTGTTGTTTGACTTCTTAATGGCTGCCAATCTTACTGGAGTGAGATGGTATCTTAGGGTGGTTTTGATTTGCATTTCTCTGACAGCTAGAGATGTTGAGCATTTTTTCATGTACTTGTTGATTGACTGTATGTCCTCCTCTGAGAAGTGTCTGTTCAGGTCCTTGGCCCATTTGTTGATTGGGTTGTTTGTTCTCTTATTGTCTAATTTTTTGAGTTCTTTGTATACTCTGGATATTAGGGCTCTATCTGAAGTGTGAGGAGTAAGATTTGTTCCCAGGGTGTAGGCTCCCTATTTACCTCTCTTATTGTTTCTTTTGCTGAGAAAAAACTTTTTAGTTTGAGTAAGTCCCATTTGTTGATTCTAGTTATTAACTTTTGTGCTATGGGTGTCCTATTGAGGAATTTGGAGCCCGACCCCACCGACTGTAGATCGTAGCCAACTTTTTCTTCTATCAGACGGCGCGTCTCTGATTTGATATCAAGCTCCTTGATCCATTTTGAATTCACTTTTGTGCATGGCGAGAGAAAGGGATTCAGTTTCATTTTGTTGCATATGGATTTCCAGTTTTCCCAGCACCATTTGTTGAAGATGCTATCCTTCCTCCATTGCATGCTTTTAGCCCCTTTATCAAATATAAGATAGTTGTAGTTTTGTGGATTGGTTTCTGTGTCCTCTATTCTGTACCATTGGTCCACCCGCCTGTTTTGGTACCAGTACCATGCTGTTTTTGTTACTATTGCTCTGTAGTATAGTTTGAAGTCTGGTATCGCTATACCGCCTGATTCACACTTCCTGCTTAGCATTGTTTTTGCTATTCTGGGTCTTTTATTTTTCCATATGAATTTCATGATTGCTTTCTCTATTTCTACAAGAAATGCTGTTGGGATTTTGATTGGCATTGCATTAAACCTATAGAGAACTTTTGGTAATATCGCCATTTTGATAATGTTAGTTCTGCCTATCCATGAACAGGGTATATTTTTCCATCTTCTAAGATCTTCTTCTATTTCTCTCTTTAGGGTTCTGTAGTTTTCATTGTATAAGTCTTTCACCTCTTTTGTTAGGTTGATTCCCAAGTATTTTATTTTTTTTGAAGATATTTTGAATGGAGTGGTTGTCCTCACTTCCATTTCAGAGGATTTTTCGCTGATATACAGGAATGCCTTTGATTTATGCGTGTTGATTTTATATCCTGCCACTTTGCTGAATTCATTTATTAGCTCTAATAGTTTCTTTGTAGAGCCTTTTGGGTCTGCTAGGTATAGAATCATATCATCTGCAAATAGTGATAATTTAAGTTCTTCTTTTCCTATTTTGATGCCTTTAATTTCTTTCGTCTGTCTAATTGCTCTGGCCAGTGTTTCGAGAACTATGTTGAAGAGAAGTGGAGAGAGAGGGCATCCCTGTCTTGTTCCAGATTTTAGAGAGAATGCCTTCAGTTTTTCTCCATTCAGAATGATGCTAGCCTGAGGCTTAGCATAGATTGCTTTTACAATATTGAGGTATGTTCCTGTTATCCCTAGTTTTTCTAGAGTTTTGAACATAAAGGAATGCTGTACTTTGTCGAATGCTTTTTCTGCATCTATCGAGATGATCATATGGTTCTTATCTTTAAGTCTATTGATGTGGTGAATAACATTTATTGATTTCCGTATATTGAACCAGCCTTGCATCCCAGGGATGAATCCTACTTGATCATGGTGTACAATTTTTTGGATATGTTTTTGTATCCGATTCGCCAGAATTTTGTTGAGGATTTTTGCATCTAGGTTCATTAGAGATATTGGTCTGTAGTTTTCTTTCTTTGAAGTGTCTTTGTCTGGTTTAGGTATCAGGGTGATGTTGGCCTCATAGAATGAATTTGGAAGTTCTCCCTCCTTTTCTATTTCCTGAAGTAGCTTGAAAAGTATTGGTATTAGTTCTTCTTTAAAAGTTTTGTAAAATTCTGCTGTATACCCATCCGTTCCTGGGCTTCTCTTAGTTGGTAGTCTTTTTATGGTTTCTTCTATTTCCTCAATTGATATTGGTCTGTTTAGGTTTTCTATATCCTCCTGACTCAATCTGGGCAGATCATATGACTTAAGAAATTTATCTATACCTTCACTATCTTCTAATTTATTGGAGTATGAGGATTCAAAATAGTTTTTGATTATCTTCTGTATTTCGGAAGTGTCTGTTGTGATATTGCCTTTTTCATCCCGTATGCTAGTAATTTGAGTTCTCTCTCTTCTTCTCTTCGCTAGCATCGCTAAGGGTCTGTCGATTTTGTTTATTTTTTCAAAGAACCAACTTTTAGTTTTGTCAATTTTTTCAATTGTTTCTTTTGTTTCGATTTCATTAATTTCAGCTCTGATTTTAATTATTTCTTGCCTTCTACTTCTTTTGCTGTTGTTTTGCTCTTCTTTTTCTAGGATTTTGAGATGAAGTATGAGATCATTTATTTGTTGGTTTTTTCTTTTTTTAAGGAATGAACTCTAAGCAATTAATTTTCCTCTTAAAACTGCTTTCAGTGTGTCCCATGGATTCCGATATGTTGTGTCTGTGTTTTCATTTATCTCTAAGAATTTTTTAATTTCCTCCTTGATGTCTTCTATAACCCATTGATCATTCAGTAACCTATCGTTCATTCTCCAAGTGATGTATGCTTTTTCCTTCCTTCTTTTATCGTTGATTTTCAGTTTCATTCCATTATGATCAGATAAGATGCATGGTATTATCTCTACTCCTTTATATTGTCTAAGAGTTGCCCTGTGACATAATATATAATCTATTTTTGAGAAGGATCCATGTGGTGCTGAGAAAAAAGTGTAACTGCTTGATGTTGGGTGGTATACTATATATATGTCAATTAGGTCTAGGTTATTAATAGTGTTATTGAGTTCTATAGTTTCCTTATTCAACTTTTGTTTGGAAGATCTGTCCAGTGGCGAGAGAGGTGTGTTGAAGTCTCCCATGATAATGGTATGGTGGTCTATTAGACTCTTGAACTTGAGAAGAGTTTGATTGACAAACATAGCTGCACCATTGTTTGGGGCATAAATATTTATGATTGTTATGTCTTGTTGGTGTATGGTTCCCTTAAGCAGTATGTAGTGTCCCTCTTTATCCCTTTTGATTAACTTGGGCTTGAAATCTATTTTATTTGATATGAGTATGGACACTCCTGCTTGTTTCCGAAGTCCATATGAGTGATATGATTTTTCCCAATCTTTCACCTTCAGCCTATGTATGTCTTTTCCTATCAAATGCGTCTCCTGTAGGCAGCATATTGTTGGGTCTTGTTTTGTGATCCATTCTACTAGCCTGTGCCTCTTAATTGGTGAGTTTAAGCCATTAACATTTAGGGTTATTATTGACATATGGGTTGTTCTTCCAGCCATATTTTTTTATTTCTGTTACTAAACATGGTTTGTTTTCCTCTTTGATTATTTCCCCCTCCTTTACTGTCCTACCTCCCACTGTTGGTTTTCATTGTTATTTTCCATTTCCTCTTCCTGTAATGCTTTGGCGAGGATGTTTTGAAGAGATGGTTTTCTAGCTGCGAATTCTTTAAACTTTTGTTTATCGTGGAAGGTTTTAATTTCATCTTCCATCCTGAAGCTTAATTTCGCTGGAAACACAATTCTTGGTTGGAACCCATTTTCTTTCAGTGTTTGAAATATGTTATTCCAGGATCTTCTGGCTTTCAGAGTCTGTGTTGAAAGATCAGCTGTTATCCTGATTGGCTTACCCCTAAATGTAATCTGCTTCCTTTCTCTTGTAGCTTTTAAAATTCTCTCCTTATTCTGTATGTTGGGCATCTTCATTATAATGTGTCTAGGTGTGGATCTCTTATGATTTTGCACATTCGGCGTCCTGTAGGCTTCTAGGATTTGGGATTCTGTCTCATTCTTCAAGTCTGGGAAGTTTTCTTGTATTATTTCATTGAATAGACTGCTCATTCCTTTGGTTTGGAGCTCTGTACCTTCCTGTATCCCAATGACTCTTAAGTTTGGTCTCTTAATGTTATCCCATATTTCTTGGATGTTCTGCTCATGGTTTCTTAACAGTCTTGCTGAGCTGTCTATGTTCTTTTCCAATTGAAATACTTTGTCTTCATTGTCTGATGTTCTATCTTCTAAGTGTTCTACTCTGCTGGTAGTATTCTCCATTGAGTTTTTAAGTTGGTTTATTGCTTCCTGCATTTCTAGGATTTCTGTTTGTTTGTTTTTTATAACCTCTATCTCCCTGTATAGTTGATCCTTTGCTTCCTGGATTTGTTTATGTAATTCATTGTCGAAGTGATCTTTCATTGTCTGATTTTGCTGTTTAATGTCTTCCTTGATACTCCAGATCATCTGAAGCATATATATCCTGAATTCTTTATCTGACATTCCATCTGCTGCAGCTGTTACCTCTTCTAAAGTTGCGTTGACCTGCATTGCTTGTGGTCCTTTCTTTCCTTGTCTTTTCATACTGCTTGCGTATCTTTCCTGCAGGTGCAGTTGGCGGCTCTGCTGTCTCCTTATTCCAATTGGGGTGTCGTGGCTACCACGCCGGCAGGTCACTGGGCCTGTTCTGGGCGCTGTCGGCGGCTCTGTTCTGCCCCTACTCCAATTGGGGTGACGAGTGTACCACACCGGCAGGCCACCGGGCCTGATCCGCCGGTCGGTTGCAGGTTTGCCTACCCTGCAGGCGCGGGCGGCGGCTCTACTCTGCCCCTATTCCAAATGGGGTGACGTGTCTGTCATACCGGCAGGCCACTGGGCCTGTCCCGCTGGTCGGTCGCAGATCTGCCCACCTTTCGGGCACGGGTGGAGGCTCTGCTCTGCCCCTACTCCAATTGGGGTGTCGTGACTACCCCGCCTGCAGGACGCTGGGCCTGTTCCTGGCACGGGCGGCGACTCTGCTCTGCCCCTACTCCAATTGGGGTGGTGTGTGTACCACGCCGGCAGGCTCCTGGGCCTGATCCGCCGGTCTGTTGCAGGTCTGCCTACCTTGGAGGCGCGGGTGGCGGATCTGCCCTGCCCCCCTACCACGCCTGCGGACCCCTGGGCCTGATCTGCATGTTGGTCACAGGTCTGCTCACCCTGTGGGCACGGGTGGCGGTTCCGCTCCGCCCCCACTCCAATTGGGGTCACGTGGCCACCACACCAGCAGGGCCTGATCCGGGCGTGGGAGAAGGATCTGCTCTGCCCCTACTCAAGTTGGGGTGACGTGTGTACCACACTGGCAGGCCACTGGGCCTGACCCGCCAGGCTGTCACAGGTCTGTTTACCTTGCAAGCGCGAAGGGCGGCTCTGCCCTGCCCCTCCTACCACGCCCATGTACCACTGGGTCGCGGGTCTGCCCACCTTGCGGGTGCGGGTGGCGGGTCCGCTCCGCCCCCTCTCCAATTGGGGTCACGCGGTCACCACGCTGGCGAGCCGCTGGGCCTGCTCCGGGCGCTGGCGGCGGCCCGTCTCCTCCCCTCTGGCTCGACGACAAATTGAGGAGACTCGGGTGTCTGTACCTCACCCCCCCTACCAGGAGACCAACTGTTTATGTTGCCGCTGGTATTGATGAAGTTCTCTCCTCCGCCGCTTTCTGATGACATCAGATCTCTGCCATGTTGGTATCCTATGCGAATGGCAGCATTTCGTTCCCCTTGCCGGGCAACCAAAGCAACGGGTGAGTCCTGACCGGCCCTCAGCAGGACCCGGACCGAGAAGCAGTTTCCGCGGGCTCCTAGCCCTGGGCCAGGGAAGTTCCGGGAGCCGGAACTTGGCCGCTCCTTGCTTGGTGTAAGCTCCTATAAGTGTAGGCTCCAAGAAGCAGTCCTCGCGGGCTCAGTTCCGGGAGCCGGAATTCGGCCGCTTAGTGCTTGGTGTATGCTCTGATAGGAGCAGGGTCCAAGAAGCAGCCTCCGCAGGCTCCGCAGCCCTGGGCCAGGGCGGTTCCGGGACGGTTCTGGGAGCCGGAACTCGGCCGCCCCGCTCTCGGTGTTCGCTCCGATAAGATCAGGTTCTAAGAAGCACCCAGGCACTGAACCCTAGCAATCTGTCTGCAAGCCGCAGGCGAATTGCAGCCTGAAATTACCTGTTCTATGGCTGAATGAGCAGCGGTCAGTCGAAAACAGGTATGGTGACGTCAGCTTTCCAACATGGTGGCTGCTGGTCTCCTCTGTGGTCTGACCGGTGTGGAGAACCGACATGGACCGCTTCCTTCCCCCGTCTCAAACCCAGAATTCAGCCCTGAGTACGGTGCTTGCACGGCTGGCAGAAACTACAGCGCTGTATCCCTGCGTCGCTATCTCCTCGTTTCCCAGCGCGCGCTGCAGACTCTAGCCGCGGGGCGATTTGCTGAATAAGCAGTGTTACCCTCCGTGCGACAAACCTCTCGCGTTTGAGTCCCCGTAGCCGATCCTCATGCGATGGAAATCCTTCCTCCAGGTTCCGGAGCACCCCACTATTGCTGGAAATTCCTAACAAGATATCCTTTAGCCATCCTGACTTGTCATACTCCCACACAGTGAAGCAGCACACGGGGGCAATGCACTCCCCTCGCCGCCATCTTCCTTCTCCTATTAGCTATTTTTTAAATACTTGGTAGAATTCAGCAAATAACTCATCTGCTCCTGAGCTTTTCTATGATAGCAGACTTTAAAAAAACATTTTATTTATTTATTTTTGTGTAGTGCTGAGGATTGAATCCAGTGTCTCACACATACTAGGCAAGAACTCTTTCACTGAGCTACAACTGCAACTCTCATAGCAGAATTTTTTATTACTGCTTTTATCTCATTACTTGCTACTAATTTCTTTAGATTTTCTATTTCTTCATGATTAAAGCTTAGGTGTATGTATCTAGGAATTTTTCCATTTTCTCTAGACCATTAAACTTGTTGGCATATAGTGTATAATAATCTCTAATTATCTTTTGTATTTTTGTAGTATTAGTTGGAAGGTTTCCCTTTTTGTCTCTGATTTTATTTATTTAACTCTTCTCTTTTTCTTGATTAGTCTATTATGTCCATTTGATCTAGGATGCTTTTCTTTGTTGATCTTTTGTCTGGGTTATCTATCTATTGCTGAAAGTGGGGAGTAAAAAGTACCCAATTATTATTGTATTGTAGTCTATCACTTCCCTTAGGTCTATTAATACTTCCTGTATATATTTGGGTTCTCTGATGTTGAGTGCATATATTTAGAATTGTTATTTGCTGTTACTAGTTAGAATGCTTTATTGTTGTGTGATAGTAGGAGCAAATATGAGTCCATTTTGTTTTATGACTTCATCCTGTAAAACAACCATGCCAAGTAGAAGAGTCATGACTGGAGCAAGATGTTCTTTTCCTTTTGCTATAGAAACCTTTAAGAACACGGAACTACCTAATGGGGTATTGTTTCTGTAACTAGGGTAATGGGGCTCTGTTTCTGTGACTGGGGTGACTGGGCTAACTGTGATTGGTTAGGCTTCCCTCCGCTTGACTGCACTGTCCCGCTTCTGTAACCTGGCTTGCTTGCATTGGCTAGACCCCCTGAACATCCCTTTTGCAGTTTTCAGGCTTATAAGGAGTGCCCTTGCAATTGTTCAGGGCTGATCAGGGGAACAGCTTTGTGTTCTGGTCAGCCGCCACCGGTGTGCTTCAATAAAGGCTTGATTCGATTACATGTGAGTGGTCTGGAAGTCAGTTTATGAAACCCTGGGACAAAGCTTTAACTATAACAGTTGTATAATGACCTTCTTTGACTCTTTCTGACTGCTTTTGACTTAACGTGTGTTTTGATTTCTTGCTTGTTATTTTTGACTTGTCTATTATGGATTTTTACATCGTGTTTACTATCAAGTTTACAAAAACCATCTTTTGATTATAACAAGATATTTTTTAAATGGTAGAAACTTGCATGATCATGTTAAGAACAGTAACAAATGAATAAGAGAAAATATGCTAATAAGGAAACTCTGCTAATACTCCATTTCCATCTACATTTTTAATGTTTGATGTCCCATTTTACGTCTTCCTACATGACCTCTAAAAAATGTTAATGTAGTATTATCTTGTGGGTCTTGGAGATTGAATGCACTTTACCACCGAGCTATATCCCCAGTCCTTTTTATTTTCTGTTGTGAGACAGGTTCTCACTAAGTTGCTGAGGGTCTTGTTAAATTGCTGAGGTTGGCCTTGAACTTGTGATGCTTCTGCCTCAGCCTCATTAGTCAGTAGGATTACAGGTGTGTGTCACTTCATCTCTCTGTAGTTATTTTGTTTAATTTATTTTCTAGCCTGCATATTAAATATATAAATGGTTTATGCACCATGCCTTACAATATTAGCGTATTTTGAATTTATTAGTGCAATTACTTTTACCAGTAAATTTTACACCTCATTATATTTTCTTTTTACCCATTAACACACCTTTCTGTCAGTTTGAAGAACTTCCTTTATCATTTCTGTTGAACAGGTCTGGTATATATATGTTCTCAAAGTTTTTGTTTGGGAATGTCTATTGCTTCTTCATTCTAAAGGATAGCTTTTCTGGATACAGTATATTTGGTCGACAGTTTCTTTCTTTCTTTTTTTTTTAACTCCTTCAGTACCATCTCAGGCTACCTTCTCCTGGCCTGTAAGATTTCTGCTAAGAAGTCTATTGTGAGGGAAACTGGGACATTCTGAAATGTTATGAGCTTCTTTTTTCTTGTAGTCTTGAAAATGTCCTCTTTCTCTTCCACCTTTGAGAAGTGATTGAGTTAAATTTGTCTCTTTTTTTAACTTCCTGTATCTGAGTATTTGTATCCTTTAAATTTGGAAGGTTTTGTTTTTTATTTGAATACGCTTTGTACCCCTTTGGCATTCTCAAGTTCTTCTTGAACCCCCAATATTTGTTGTTCCATGATTCTTATAACCCTTCTTCTTTCCTCTTCACTCTATTTTTCTTTTACCTATATTTTCAAATAGTCTGTTGTCCAGCTCATGAATTCTTTCTCCTATTTGATCTATCCTGCTATAGATGCCTTACATAATGTGTTTAATTTTTCTGAGTGTATTTTTCAGTTCAAGAATTTATGTTTGATTTTTTAAATTTGCTTCCATTTCCTTGCTGTTTCTCTGTTAGGATATTGAAATATTTTTCTTCAAGCTCATTGAATTTCCTTAAAATAGCTATTTTTAAATCTCTGCGAGCTCTCCTATATGACTTACTCTCTGGTCAGTTTCTAGCACCTTAGTAGGTGAGGTCATGGTTTCCTGAAGGCTGTTGATGTTTGTTGAAATGTGACATCATCTCAGTATTGAAAGATTAGGTATTTATTTATTCCAGTCTTCCTAATATGGCTTGATTTCCCAGAAATTCTAAGCAGGCTGCTCATTTTCTCTTTGCCTGTAGTCACTTCAGTGAATGTCACTGTTTCAGTGTTGAAGGCAATCTAAGTCCTGGTTTTCCAAAAATGCACTGCTAGTGTATTCTTCAGAAAGAACCAGGAGAGTACCTAGGAAGAGTAGTCTGTTCTCGAAAGCCTCTGCCTGGGGCTGGGTGAGGCCCACATGCCTCACGCACAGTTACCAGTCTGTGATCAGGTACTGCAGGATTCTGCCTGACTCTGGGCAGAGTCACTGTGGATGGACCAGCCTCAGGCTCGTATGTCACATCTATAGCCACAAGTCTTCAAGCCATGTCATATCCTGACCCTAAAGCCAGCCATGACTAGCAGAACACTGTAATAGGAGCTGTGGGCTACCTATTGTGGTGGATCAAGATCAGTGATGCTAGTTTGAATAGAAGTTCATGTCTTCCCCTGGCACTGGAGCTGTTCCAAATGTTCCACCCACAGGCAGGCCTGGGGATGGGGACTGTTAGTATCTGCCTGCTGTTAGGTTTCACCAATCTGCACTGAGGTCGAGGACAAGGTCTTAATCTTACCCCGTCTTTTTCCCTGTGAGTGGGGTTATGAAGCATGCTATGCTGCCTAAGTTTGGGGTACTGTGCTGAAGTCAGTCACTTAGCCAACAGGCTGATGCTAAGCTGGGTCACTTCTGTGTCTCACAGCCAGCAGCAGTTACCTGCATAGTTTTTGGAGGGAGGTGGTCATACTCTTGGCCCACCCTAAGACTAGAAATGATGTGGGCTGAAATTCAGGTCTGTCCCACTATTACACAGATGTTTGTCTGATTCTGGGGCCAGTATAGAGATTTCATCTGTGAGCAATTGCCTGCATACAGGGCCTTCAGTTTCTACTGGGTGCTTGGTCTCATCACACCAGGCCTGGTACCCCCATGCTTGCTTTCATTCCCTGTTCTCTAGCAGTTGGGTCCTGTTACCTACTCTGCTGCCTAAGGTCGGAGGATAGATAACAAAAACAGTCAGCTGTTTGGCTTAATACAGTTCTAGAGGCTCAGTCTGCAGGTATTGGCCTGAGAGTAGAATATGGGGCTTTCCCCAGCACTGGGTTTCACTATGGTGTGCCCAGGAATAGGGCTTGGTTCTAAGGTCTGGGCTTAATTCTCTTTCCCTTGTCCCAAGCAGGATGCATGGAGTTAGGGGAAGGTTGGCATGGGCAGTTCTTTTCTTCTTCAGTATGTCTTTTTATCGTATCATACTAAAAGCAGGCACTGTGGTCTGTCACCTGGTTTCCTTAGTTCTTGTGAAGGTAGTTTGGTGTGGGAATAGCAGTTCAAGTTGGTGTGCCTGGGGGGAGAACATCACTGGAGGATCTTACTGAGCTAACATCTTGTTCTACTTCCAGTATGATGCTGCTTTGACAAGAAAAGTTTGAGGACCAAAGGATTAAACCACTACCACAACCAAAAGAGAGAAAGAAAAGAAAATGAACAAGAATTCACAGAATCAAATTTTATTTCAACTACAATATTGCTTTATTTTACCAGTTTCCTCTAGGCTCTAGTATCAGGCTCCCTGGTTAACATTTCAAAGAAGAAATATAAATAATTTAGGAAACCACACTTGGCTCGTGTTCATTTGTTTTTGGATGTATGGCTAGAAGTTTGCCTTATTTTGTGGGGCTGATAAAGAAAAGTATTTGGGGTCTGTGGCAGGCATTTTCTATGCTATGCTTATAAACATTGTGTTTCCTTGCTGGTAGCTTTTATGGTTGCTTTTGATCCAAGGTCATTTATTTACACTGACATCCATAGCATTTTGAGCTATGGGGATATACGAAAAAAGATTACAGATTACAACACTAAATTGCCTTCTGACTCCTCAGGCTTAAGTGTGTTCCCTTTAGGTTTGGTTTTTAACATCTTTTGCCAAGGCACAAATTCTTTTTTTTTTTTTAAACCCTTTCTTTCTATACTGTATTTAAAAAGATACTTTAGCAAAAGTATGTTTTTTCAGCAACAGAGGGAATATTCCTTTCATGTCCAGAAAGCCCATTCCTTGGCCCCCAAGGGACAATTCCATTACCTGGTATGAAAGGATAAAGGAAATTTGGCATGAGGTAGAGCAGCTGAGTCAATCCAAAAAATTTATCAAAGTCACAGTCCTGCTGAGCCCAACTCATTCCTTTTTTATATTCTATAGAAAAGCAAAGGTTACTAATTGAATCCTATGATAGTTTTTTTTTTTTTTACTTTCTTTATAATTAAAGGGGTTACTTCCCCCTTAAGAGGCCTCAATTTATTTTTTCATTTTTTAAACTAGTGAATCAAGGTTACTAAATAAAATGTTCTCTGTGGATGCTTGGTTTAATGAAAATACATAATTCCATGATGTGGGACTACCTACAGAATCATGTTGACCAATAGTCTCCTTTTTCTATAAGTCAATATAAATTATCACTTTAAAGTAAAATCTCTGGGTTTCTAACATGAGAATAGAGACTTATGAGACCTGTGGACACATGATAGACTATTGCTTCACAATAGTCTAGTAAATGACACTGGAGTTTGCCCAGTATTAGGAAGGTTGGGTACTTGTGGGCACCCGGACTGAAGAAGGACCAAAGCCACTGAGTCTCTAGGGACTATGATGTTCAAGGGCCCCTTAATTCTCTTCATCCTTCTGAAGGCAACACTCAGACCAGGGATAACTTCAGACAGAGGCAAAATGGACCCCTTTATCAATCCGCTGAGCTTGACTTTTATTTCCTCATTCTACCTTTTTCTTTCTTTCCACAGTTATTAAAGATGATTTTACAAGGGCTTCCCTGCTCATTTATTTCTGAACTAGATCACTTCAGTGGATATCTATAGGATTATATATCTATAGGATATCTATAGGATATCTACTGATACTCTAGGATTCAAAAAGTTATAAGCATATTCTAGTTATTTTATGTCACCCCTTTTTATCCTGATATCTACCATGGAACCTCAAACAAGGTATGACTTTCAATTAAAGAACTGTTGTTAGAGATAAACTTCAAACCTCTTACTATATTGAACAAGAGCCCATTAAGAAGTAAACTAAAGGACTGAGGTTATTTCCTTTTTACAAATGACCTTATTAAACAGATAGTTAACACTATTTTTGGTATGCACTGCACATTTCCTTAAGAAAGAGTCTACATAACCTGGTGATATAAATTAATAGACTTTTATTAAACAGTTAACATGTTAATACTGGTAAATCTCATTAGCTAGTCAATAAACATGTTAAATTATCAAAATGAATAAACTGAACTAAACATAGTAAGTATATATTTCCTAGATGCTCTCTTTGTTATAACTAGCCATTTTTAGTTAATAAAAATATTTTTTACCCTATCTGCAGAAAATCACTTCCTTGTTCTCTGTATTGGATTTGCTCATCAAATTTCACAGAATGCCCTCCAGATACCTTTCTTTTTGTTTTATTATTGCTTATAAGACACACCAGTATTACCTTTGGCATTTAGTTACTTCATCAATTCAATTGACGTTTGTTAAACATTTTCTTGTCTGAGTACTGGATATCTCTTCCCTCAACAACTGTAATTGCCTTCTTATTTGTCCATCTGTTTTAACCAGAGGTTTTCAAACTATTTTCACTCTGTAGTCCAAGGCCGAGCCTTCCCAAAGCTCTTTAGATAAAGACCAAAATGCTTATCTTGGCCACAAAGTACTTCATGACCTCTATTTTTCTAGCCACCACTAAGAGCTATATTTTCTCTTACTCTTTATACTTCAATTATCCCAATGTTCTTTCTCCTACTTGCCAAGTGCCCTCCTGCTCCTGCCTTTGAAAATGTTATCTGGTTTGCCTGAAACACTTTATTGTCCTCTTCTATAGTGCTTAGTCAATGCCTAATCTTCCAAACCTTAGGTCAAGTACCACTTCGTTGGCAGACTCTGAAATTACTTCAGTGGGTTAGTAATTCCTGGTACATTCTTTCAATACACTACTCCACCACACTTTAGCTACAATGTTAACATTTGTAATGTTTTATTCAATTGTGATGATTTAATGAATGTCTATCTCCCCTTACTAGACTCCAAACTCCAGAAAGTCAGGATCACCATTTTATCTGCCCGAAAAAGCACAGCGATTGGCACATAATGGGCTTTCCATAAATGTATGTGGATGAATTAATAAACAGATAAATATTAGAATGTTTGAAAGGTTTCAAACTTTTATTATGATTCAAGAAAATAAAAAAAAAACTTTGTATAAAATGGCAGACTGGATGTGGTGGTAATCTGTCATCATGGTTGTACAAAGACCTTTGGACCTTTTCCATTTTAATAGTTCTCTCACCTTTTCCAGATTGAATCCAAAATTTGTATTTCCCAGCATCCCTTCTTCCTAGTATGTAAACTGGTGAAGACCTGCTAAATTTTTCTAGCAAAATCAGTCATGAAGACACTTGACATTCTACAGATCCACATGAGTGTTCTGAAACAGGGTCCTGATTTTGTGGGTATTGAGCAACAGGTAGAAGCAGCAGTGGGATATCCAAAAGGCAAGAATCAGAGGAGTGTGGGTACTTCTCTTGACTGTATCACTTCTGACTACATGATCTTCACTAAAGGTGGTTTCTTGGCCTTCCCAGAAACTGCGTAGGCTAATTTCCTTTCAGCTTCAGCTAGCTAAGGTAGATTCTTTTGTCTCCCCAGAAACTCTAAATTGATACATTTGAAGAAAATATTTGTAATGTGAACATAGCAAATAAAAAATTTCCACATAAATAGCTTACACATATATTTTTATAAATATTAACCCAAAGGACTATAAATAGTCAATTCACAGAAGCACATGGGCCAATAAAAAATATTAAATAAGTTGAAGCTTACAAATGATCAGGCAAATGCAAATTAAACAATGGAATGCCATTTTTTAAATTTACAAGTTTGACAGATAAAAACAGATTGAAATATGCAACATAAACAGGGAGACAGAGAAGTAGGTGCACTCACTAAGTATTAAGAGGACAAGAAGGTCTAGAGTTATATTCTCATTAATATACTTAATTTAATCAGTATAAAAAGCACAGTCATGTCACATATTCTTATTAAGGCAAAAACCACAACAAAATGCCCACTATCATCACCTTTAGATGCAGTAGTATACATTGAGGGACAAAAGCAGAGTCTGGATGCCCAACATCAAGGTGAGATACAGACAATCTGCATGGGTACTACAAGAATATAGGGTAGGAACTGTAATATTTCAGCTCCACACTGCAAGAAAGGAAGACACATAGTCAACATGGAAAAACAATGACTGACTCAAAATTGTTCAATAAGTCCTAGATGATGTAATAAAACCAGAAAAGGTAATAAGAGTTGTCAACATCAGATTGGAATAATTTTGACATATTTCACCCTCATATGACAATTCTATACCTAGGAATGTCAGGACAATCACCTATTCTCATAATTGTTTAGCAAGGTAGTGTATAGTATAAGGCAAATGGACAAAAAAAACCAACAACAACAACAACCAAAAAAACCCAGTATTGAATTCCAGAAATAATTGGAAACTACAAGAAAAAACAGCATATCCAAAAACATTAGAAATCATCTTAACACATATAAAAAACTTAAGAAATATATACAAGGCCTATATTAAACAAATTACAAAAATATACCAGTAGATACCAAGAAGAAAATCTGAATAAATAATAGACAAGCAAGAATATATTTTAAAGAATGTTTGCTGCATTAATATTTGCAATATCAAAAACAAAAACAACAAATATAGGAAACAAATGTCCATCATAGGAATACTATGTTACTATATCCATTAAACACAATGGATCTCCCTCCAAAAAATAAAAGAATAATTGTTAGAAAACAAAGAGGTAGTTCATTTTAAGTACTAACATTAAAAGTTGCCAGTCATATTTACTATTTTTTAAGATGTGGAAAAAATATGTGATACAGTTTTTTTTTTTTTTAAAGAAATGCATGGTTTTAGAATACAGATGACATCCTATAAGGATGCTGTATCAGATATCTCTTGTGCATACCTGCAGCCACTTAGACTCCACTGCCTCTGAGGGATTCTTCAAGCTTTGACCAGCCTGGCTCAGATGTGAGCTGATCACCTCACTTCATATCACATACTGGATATGCCTAAGGTTCCTGCCCTGGAGTAGGCAGTTCTGAGACACATTTCATATAGCTTCTCACCATGAGTGAAAGGGCAGGGGCATACCAGAAACTAACTTATTGCTTTACACACTGTACATAATTATTTATTTTTTCAGAGAATCAACACAACAAAGTGAAATCACAAATTCAATCTAGGGGTGAGGAAAATGGAAAGAGTCTAGCTAGATGGATAGTTAAGATACAATGAAAGATTGTGGAGCTATCTGAAAGCAGGAATAGCAAGATTGGCAGGACTGAAGAAGTTCTGTTTATACATATTGAGTCTGAACCTTCTATATCCAAAGAGTAAAAAAAATAGTCTAAAAGAGATAATTATTCTCACTAGCCATACAAACCAAGGGGTTAGGATACTTATTCATACATAAAGAAGATAGGCATTCATCTGATAATCTCTTTAAGAAAGAGTTAATAAAGTATGCATTTGTAAATCATAAAGTATGCATTTGTAAGTCATAAGCAAAATTAATCATAGGATTTTTTTTTTTTTTGGTGCTTGGGAATTTGAACCCACAGCCTCATGCATGCCAGAAAAGTACTTTACCACTGAGCCACATCCCCAGCCTTAATCATAAGATTTTGAAGATAGAATTCATAAGCCAAATATACTGGGTTTGTTTCAGTCTTATAATTCTAACTTATGGAAATAAACTTATAATTGAATTTTTAAGCATTACTGGCACTTAATATAGTGTCAGCAAACATAAGAAATTGTGTAGTTTAGGAAAAGCAACTATTATTCTACTCAGTTGAAACAGCAAAGCTTCCATACCTGAACGTAAAATGGGTTTCAGGAATTGAGACATTTGTCTCCACTTGTTTGACTTTTAAAACGTATATATCTTTTACTACTATTACCCCAAATGTGTGACCCACATATTTTCCATGTGTGTCATGACATGATAAGTTTGGGACTCACTGGATTTAAATATGCATTAAAGTTTTGTATTGTTTTATGTACTTGCTCAAGATAATTTACCCACTTATTTGTTTGAATAGCATATTTAAAATGTTTTTAAGTACCAAATATAACAAGGCATTTATTTCTCTCTTTACCTAGAACTCTTTTTTCATCTATTATTTTGTAGAAGAATATATGAATGGATAATTTTTTTCAACATAGTATCATACAGAATCATGGATAGACAGCATTCAAAGCCTTCCCTTTGCCCATCTTTCCACTGCCATGCTTAATTGCATGAGAAACTAAGATTAACTTTTCCTTCCTTGTCTCTGTAACATTACTGTGTTGCTTCGATATGTCACAACACTTATTGGCATTAAAACACACATTGACATGGCTTGATGTTTGGCATGTGTTAAAAATATAAGGACAAAAATAGTCCTTTGGAAAACAGTGAGAAGGGCCAAGAACCACAGCTCCTCCTCCTACATACCCAGTGAGCTCAAAGGTGTACTGTCTTCATGCCACCAAAAGAATGTCTCAGGACATTATCTGGTAATTTCACTTAAAACAAGGTATAAATGTATGATGGTAAGTTACCTACTCAAAGTACATCTGCATTTTTACAAGAGGAAAACCTTAGGAAAAAATGTCAGATATTAGCTTCAGGTTGCTAAATATTTAGGCAGAAGGAGAAACATTTTCAAATTCTCATATTTATACTAGTTAGGTGGCCAGCTGATTCATCTGTTATTTCTATCGTGGTACACATATAACCTTTGATTTAGGGAATAAAAATATAACTAAATGGAAGGAAGAATGCTTTTTTTTCCAAAGGGAAAAATGAATTTGCACGTAACCAGCTATTCAATTTGGACATGCTAACCTCCTATCTTTCTTCGTTTGGATGTTTGTCCCATTATCTCAAGTCCCAATCCTAATGTCAATAAGATCACTCTGAATCAGACATTGGGTTGGGCATGGAGACCCATGCCTGTAATCCCAGTGGCTCGTGAGGCTGAGGCAGGAGAATCATGAGCCAGCCTTAGCAACTTAGTGAGGCCCTATGCAATTTAGAGAGACTCTGTCTTTAAATTATATATATACTGGGATTTGGCTCAGGGTTCAGCATCCCTGGGTTCAAATCCTGATATAAAAAATAAAAAATAGGTATTTTTTAAAGGGTAAGAATAAAATGGTAACTCTGCACCACTCTATGCTGAAAAACTAATTTATACTCCCTTGCTTCATAGCTTGACTACCACTGCTTCCCAAACAAAGGATTATAAATACTATTTTTTACATCAGTCAACCAAGAAAACCAATATACATATTTAGTGCTATTTTCTTTGAAACATACAACTCTTCAAATAGATTCTGTATCGAAGGAGTGAGACATATAAATAAGTTTATTGTCCTTTGCACAGAGGTCACCAAGGAACAAACATGTGCCTTTGACATCATGGCTATTGAAGGGCAATTGTTAAGGGAGGCTGAAAAATGAGACAAGACAGGGGAATGGCTAAACTTATTAACTCAATTCCTAACCCAATCTTTATTTAACCTAAATTTAATGGAATATTTTCAAGGAGAAAGGTAATATGTCAAAACAAACCCTGCAAATCCCAAGTTTAGAATTGTGAGTTTTTGTCCCTTCAAAGTGCTCTGCCTTCAATTTTCTGTACATCGAGGCTGACACTTGACTTCTTGCTACTGGGGCTTCTCTTAGGAACTTGGGTTTTCTACTCTACCTCTCTGCCACACCTACTCCAGAAGAAAGAGAGTTGTACCAAAACCTTTTTTTTTTTTTTTTTTTTACCATAACCCTTTATTTCTTCCTCCACACAAAAGATTTCCACACTATAGTTCAGATGCACTAATTGTTACTTTTTTTTTTTTTTTTTTTTTTTTTTTTTAGAAAAACACTGTTTCACTGTTGGAGCAGGCCTGTAGTTAGGCTCCCTTTCCGAGACTTCTGGCAGACCATGTAGTCTTCAGTGTGTAGCCAGGACTGGGAACCACTAGGTATGGTTAGTCAGGCCAGAAATACTGTGAATACACTCAAGGTCATCAACATTAACTTGTGAGCACTGCCCCCCACCCCATGTAACTTTTGGCAGTGTGTCTTTTTTGTTTGGGATGCATATAAAAAGGGCCTATGGAAATGGGCTAAAATGGAACTGGCTGGGGGCTGAAGCTAAAGCTGGGGGCTGGCTAATGGCTGTGGCCACCAGTGAATAAATCATGTCTACTGTCCTAAATACACCTTGCATCTTCTTACACTTGCAGAACCCTGAATCTGTTTCCTGGGTCATAGCACTCTCATGACAGACACTCCTTGAAAGGTTATCAAATGTTTTAAACTATAAAAAACAGAATTTCTTATTTTCTGACTGAATTTATTCAAGAGGGAAGAATATAGGATAAGCCAGGATGCTACCCTGTGTTTTGCTCAGCAGTGAAGCAAAACACATCTACAAGTCACTTAGGCCATTTCAAATGAACTGCCTGATGTCTGTAAGGAATAATGCCTTTAAAATGTCATAAAAGCTCTCTCTCTCTCTCTCTCTCTCTCTCTCTCATTATATATATATATATATATATATATATATATATATATATATATATATAATCTGGACCAAAAAAGAGAACTGCTTATTTTAAACAAATGTTTTCACTTTGTCCATAGTGAAGGGTTCCGTGAGATAAGACTCTGAATTAAAACAACACACAGGCCAAGGTTACTGTCCATGTAATAAAACGTCAGACTGAAAGAAGAGAGCCATCAGGGAGCTCCATTTGAACTTTGATTCTATAAATCAGTCACTGAACTCAACAACCTCACTGCATCTAAGCAAAAACTAAAAGCAAACAGTCTTCTAAAACCTAAATTAGAAATGGGGGTAAAAAGAATGTCAGATCTTAAGGTCCCTAACATCTTCCTTATCACTCCCACCCCTTCTTACCACCACTGTACTGAGATCCTTTATTTCTCACATTTGGCCTCAGGCTCCTATCAAGCACATAAAGTAAATTCTCTCAGGACTTACTCTCTTTGCCTTCTTTCCTCCCTGTCTTCCCAGATCATTTAGTTGATCAAAATTCATAGTTGGTAAGAGCATTTGAAAACTCGTAATAGGGCAAAAATACCACCAAACCTGATTGTGGTTAACAATGACACATTTCTAACATCAGTCTGATTTAGCACAGGAAATGATCTGCACATTGAAAGAATTAATGAGCAAGTCTCTTTAAATTAAAACAATTACGAAGTTCTCCCCAAGGTTCTTTTAATAAAGTGTTAACTAATATAAAAGGCTCTCTGGAGTTTTCTCATTTCTTTTTCAAGTTATGCCATTAAAGAGATATCATATTTTAATAACGCAAGAAAGCAAAACTTAAATCCAATTCCATGAAGCATCTTTTCTACCATGGCGAATTTCAAGAACACTTAAAACTTTCATTTTAAACATCAACCGTTGATTAGGAAGTTAACTCATGTGTACTTCGAACCTCCTCTGTAAAAGGGTGTTCAGGTGGTGCATGGGTAGGAACAAGGTAAAAACAAGGGGTGCAATTCTTCGGGTTCCAAAGGAAAGAGATTTTTCTTCCCTCCTTTTTCTTTGTGAATTTAATTTAGAAATTAAATTTCTAAATTAATTACTTTCTATTCTCTTTAAGATGTATACAAATGTTTTTGAAAACTAGATAGGTCTTTGTCAGTTCTATAATCAGGAATGTCTTTTTCAAGGACTTTGGAGCTGGAGCTTTAGAATGTAAACATGGAGTTAGCACCCCATCTTCCAGTTTCTGTAAGAGACCAGGAGCCTAACATCTGAGGGTGCCTTGATCTGTTGCAGAATTGTCCTTTATTAAAAAAGTGTGAGAAGTTCCCTCTCTTCCCAAAGCCAAGTAGCTCACACAGATGGTCACACCAATTACCAGGTAAATTAGGGTAAACTATGTGTGATAGATTGTGCTAACAAGTCCTCTTGAGAACTAGTTATTGTTCATTGTGAAAACATGTATCATAATGGCCTGTAACTGCTTAGCTATTTAAAAGGGTGAGATTTCTCTCTGTCTTTGTAATCCTTCAGTGGATTGTCTGTGACGTGAGTCATATTCTGGTTTTAACACTTGTTCAATTATAAAAGTTCTTTCTTTTTCTATTACTTTTATGGAGAGGATTTGTGGGGTGGGAAGATATTTTGTAATTATATTTACCCAATACTCTCCAAGTGGCATGTGACTGTGGCCAGTTTGGGGTCCCAAAATGGAGTAAAATAATGCATATGAGTAATTGAGTTGGCCATTTTGCCTGATTTGACTTATTTGAATAATTAACCCAAATAAATATTCCATAATCAGTGAGTGTTGGTTGATTGATAGACATGCTATTTTAATGGGGTCACTATTGCTAAATTTGTTGGCTTTGGTTTTATTTTGCTTTAATTGGACAATCATCTGGTATTATGACTCTCCATTAATTTTGTATGCCTATACCTAATGGAGGTCATAAAGTAGGTCATAAACATTGACACAGAAGTATTTGGTTTATGTCTTTGTTTTGTGCTGCTCTAACAATATGGGAGACTCAGTAATTTATAAACAATGGAATTTCTTTCTTACAGTTCTGGAGTCGGAATGTCCAATTCCATGGGTCTGCATCTTTTTGCTGGGTCTTCTCTCCGGTAGAAACTGGAGAGAGCAAGTGCAGGAGAGACAGGAAGGGGCTGAATTCCTCCTTTTATCAGGCTGAGTTCCACAAAAACTAACCCATGGCAGAGCACTTAGGACCTTTTCATCACTTAAAGGTCCTGCCTCTGAACACTGTTGCATTGGCACTGGGCATTAAATTTCCATCATATGAACTTTGAGGGGTGCATACAAACCATAGCAGTTTACCTGCATTTAAGTGTAAATGTCTTTAGGTTTACCACCTCTGCTTCAGAACATCCTCCTCCTCCTTACTGTTGTCAAGAAAATAGCTAATACTGCATACACCTGATTTGCATCAGATACTCAGAACTCCTTTTGTATTAACTTAATTTCCACTATTGCCCTTGGGTAGACCATATAATCCCCATTTTAAACGAGTTGCTGAGGTGGAGAGAAGTTAATTGCCTAAGGTCATAGGATTTGTGAAATATGGGATGAGAATTCATACCTAGGTATTTGGTTCAACAATACCACCAGACTGCTGCTTATGGACAAAATTCCTAAGTTTAGCTTGCCACCTAAGGGATGTGTACTGTTCCTAATTGTTTCTGGTTTATCTAGGTCAGATTCTGTTCTTACGTAGGAAATTGACGTAGGGTTCTCTTTTGGCATGTTTCTGCCTTCAGGACTGAAAATGTTTGTTCAAGATTTTAGATCATTACAGTATTAACTCCACCTCTGTGGCTGCATTTTCTTCAACCCCAGAACTGAGGAAGGATGTACAGAGTCAGAGAAATTCTTGAATAAATATCTTGTACTTTGATGTCATGCTAAGGGGTTAAATTCTTAGGCAACCTTGGGGGTGGGGTTTCCACACTGATTAGCTCAACACAATGATCACCTGTCCATTGTGGTTAAAGAGATCTGTTGTTCATAGTGTTCCAAGGAGAAAAATAAAACTTCTATATTGCACAGTATTATTTCTTCTTTACCAAAATATTCAGGGAGACCTTCCACTCCCAGGGTGAGGGATAGAGATTAAATTCAATGGTCTTAGGGTTGAGTGTTAATGTCTGTGTAGGGACAGAATGAAGCCATGAGAACATGAAGAGGGAGTTTGCAACTGATACCTCAGCTGTAAGTCAGGACACACCAAGAGTCATCACCACTGTAAAAGGGGACACTGGGAAAACTCTAGCACAGCGGACCAGAGAGTGATGAGCTTTTCTCTGGGAAAGAAAAAACAAGACTCCGGTGGGAAATTTAAAGTCCAGCCTATACCTTACATAGACTTAGAAATCTAAGAGGTACAGAAAACTCAGGACTGAAAAATCAATGTAAAACTGATGCCATCCCTGGGGTGCTGGGCTTGTGCAAATGTAGGACCATTCCGAAGAGGAGCTCCCAAAGTCTATGCCACAGGAGTTTTTATAGGACAAACAAGCCACACTACAGGTTTAAAAATTACATTTAAAAATGATAAAGCTCATGGGGAAACAACTCCACAAAGGCATCACTCAGCGGGATAAAGATAACTTTATATCTAGACACATCAGAATAAACTGCAGAATACCTAAGTCACAGGAAAGTCAATGCTTAACATTCTCTAGGCTTTTTCTAAAGTGTACATTTCTTTCCATCAGTTATACAACTTTAAATTTTTTAATCTAATATAAACATGAAATCTTCAGAAACAATATGGCTATAGAGAATTTATTTTGCAATCTCATTTGTTTGATGGACAGTTAAAGAATGCCTTATGAGAAAATATAGTGTACCCCTTCCTCTGTGTCCCTACCCACTCCTGAAACTGAAAGAACTCAATATCTCTTAATTGTTACTTTGAAATGTCTGTCTCTAATCAAAGTAGGTGCTTGATTTCAGTTGTCACTTAGGTAAGGGACAGTCATAAATGTTAGGAGAAAGAAAATTCCATGTGTTCTTTACTTTGACAAAGCTGACAGAGAACATTTAAAAAAATTATAATTCTTTTGTTAAAATCTTCTCAGCTTAGACACTAAACATTGGCATTTCTGACAAAAATTTATACAAAAGTTCAGGCTGAATTTACCTGTATATTTGCTTAACTCACACTGAGCGCATGGTGCTCAGGACAGAGGGCAGGATTCAAGACAGTCACTAGAATTTAAACTCAGCCTAGAAACACTGCTCTAAGTTACTTCTGCCAGTAAGTTCTCTGAAAAGTGACCATATAATAGAGGAAAGCAAGTTTGAAAGCATAAGAGAATGTTTAAGTTCACGAGCAATAGGAAAAATCTAAGAAAAAGAGGAGTCATATTTCAAAGAGAAAAATAAGCTTACATTATTGAGAATTTTCAGAAAGCACAAATACAGTGTCTGAATAATGGGAAGGTGGGGTCATTTTATTAAGTGATTGGAAAAATCATTGAAGATATTCATTTAAAAAAAATTGAGACATTTACAAACAAGGAAAAAGTGAGTGGTAAGGAAATGAAGGCAATCAGTAGAAATCATTCATTTAAGAATTTTAGCAGTAAATAAAGATGGTGACAGCTATGAAGAGAGTGGCACCGTAACAGAAAGTGGCTTAGAAATGAGAAGGCTGCATTTTTGAAAGAATTGAGACAAAGTTGTGTCAGTAAGAATGGATGACACTGATTCAGAAGAATGTTATCTAATGAAACTTCCCCGGGGTATTGGAATAGAGACAGAGGTAAAGAGTGAACACTAGGGGGAGAAAACTGCTCTTCATAAGGAAGGCTCTCACAGAGGAGGAGATAAAATGTGAGGAAAAGAACCCGCTCCTGTGAGAGAGGCTTCTGTAGCAATCATTCTTCTCTGCAGAACATGGAAGAGACCCAGGGAGAGTTGTGGGAATCAGTAAGGCTCCAGGGAAGAGAGACGGCAATATTGATCACAGCTGTGTACCTCTGGGGCCCTTGCCGTGTGTGTGTGTGTGTGTGTGTGTGTAAACACACATATACATATATGTATATATACTATATATGTATACACACACTATGCATATGTCCATATATATGTATATACATATATACACACACACTATGTATAGTAAACTATACTGTACATGTATAGTGTGTGTCTGTGTATATACACTAAAATTAAATAAAAACCCACGAATCAGGAGTGAGTCAGGGTTATTAAGTTGGCTAGCAGGGCTCTATTATGTAGCAGCTGAAAATAAAGGCCTTTATTATTTAAAAGTAAAAAAGACTAAAACACAGAGAAAAGTTGGATGGACCTATTCACCTAAACAAACAAACAACAAATCCAAGGAAAATTGTTTTAAAAAGCTATTATATAGTATGGTAAATGTAATATTTCTTTTTATAAATTCTTGGAGAAGTGTTAGCACATGTAGCTTCCATTTTCTTTTGCATAGAAGTAAGGCTCTAAATTTAAAACATTTCTACAAAGTTCAGATGCAAATGGCAGCGTAAGAAAGTAGGAACGTAAGAGTATATGGTTGTATAAAAAATTAAATTTGCAAGAGCAACATGAGGCACACTAGAGACACAGTTCTGCCTTGTCTCACACATAACCCTCCCTGAAGGAGAGCAAAGACTGAGTCTGTTAGCACTGGAGGGAGAGAGATTTGCTTGCAAGAGTTATCTGACAGAATATGCAAATAATGTCAATTAATAAAATAACGTGTTTTGTAGGACAAATGTGATAAGGTTTGTTGTTGTTTCTTAACATGACTATATTGTAGAATTTAAAAGCTAGACTATATCAAACTGTCTCCCTTTTTAAAAATAAATTTTTTGATTTAGTTTAAATTTTCTCATAAAGGGAGTCATTTCTGTCAAGAGTCTTTACTGTCTTGGAGGAGCTATGTCTATGGCTCATAAACAATATTTTATGCTAGGATACATGCGTTCATTTGTTTGATTTTTTAAGTGGTTCTTTTCAAGTTTTTCCATAAAGAGTGACCGGAGAATAAACCAATGCTTCTAAATAAATAAATAAATAAACCAACAAATAATAAAATTGGTTTGCTTTCTGTGGACAATGACAATTATTTTATCCACATTTTGCTAGTTTTATAACTTGTGTGTGAAAAATCAAGATGCCACAATAGCTCATCCATTGAGATTATGAGATAAAATGCAATTTGTTAGTCTCCCACATATGCGATTATATTCTTGCAGTTCTGCTTGGCATTATTTTTGAAAAGTTTATATACTTGTTAGCAAAATACAAGATAGATTCCACAGTGTCCCATATTGTCTTTATGATCATTTCATTATTCATTTATTTATTCATGTATTTCTATAACTGTCCATTCTTAATTTTGAGGTGCACACAGACACACACACACACTTCTCAGCAAAATAGCAAATGCATACTATAATATCCAAGAGAGGGGCTAGGGCTGTAGCTCAGTGGCAGAGCACTTGCCTAGCATAAGTGAGGCACTGGGTTCGATCCTTAGCACCACATAAAAATAAACAAATAAGGCATGCTGTCCATCTACACTACAAAAACAAACAAACAAAAATCAAAGATAAAACTAACAGAATAAAAAAGCATCTCTTGAATTATCTTTGCATATGAATAGGCTATATAGAAAAAGTAAGATTTCAGTTTCAACTATAATTCTAGGGCCACGGCCTTCAGAGTCTATTATTGCAAAAAAAGTGAGGTTATCTCTAAAAGATATAAGCCTGTATTCAAGGGCTCCCTCTTGTGGAAAACTTTTCCTTGTTGCATGGTAACAACTAAACACTAGGATTTCAGGACCTAGCGATTGTCATCTCCTTTGTGGAGACTTCTTTTAGTTTAATGATCCTTGGCATTTCATCTTCATTGTGTAATTCATTCAGATACTACTTTTGTCTTAACTTTACTGTTTTTACTGTTCTAAAGAATCTAGGATACAGTAAAGGATAATTTTTCCTGCTTTTCCCTGAGTAGGAGTTTCCCAGCTTCAATTATTGATAAGGAAGTCTCAAAGCATTCAGCATAGAGTTGTATTCATGCCTAGTAATTATTAAAGCAAGAGGACACAGAACAAACTCACAAACGGCAAAAGGCACATGGAGTGAAGTCCAAGAGTCCATTGCGTATATATATATATATACCACATTTTCTTTATCCATTCATCTGTTAAAGGGCATCCAGTTTGGCTTTACAGCTTAGCTATTATGAATTGAACTGCTATAAACATTGATGTGGCTGCATCATTATATTGTGCTGATTTTAACTTCTTTGGATATCTATTGAGAGTGGTATAACTGGGTCAAATGGTGGTTCCATTCCTAGGTGTTTTTTTTTTTTGTTTTTTAGGTACTAGGGATTGAACTCAGGGGCACTAGACCACTTAGCCATATTCTCAGCTCTATTTTGTATTTTATTTAGAGAAAGGGTCTCACTGAGTTGCTTAGTGCCTCACTGCTGCTGAAACTGGCTTTGAACTCAAGTTCCTCCTGTCTCTGCCTCCTGATCTGATGGGATAACAGGTGTGTGCTACCATGCCCAACTCATTCCTAGTTTTTGAGCAATCTCCATACTGCTTTCCAGAGTGGTTGCACCAATTTGCTGTCCCACCAGCAAATTGTACAAATGTACTCTTCTCCTTACATCCTCACCAATATTTATTGTTATTTGTAGTCTTGATAATTTTCATTCTGACTGGTGTGATGAAATCTCAGTGTAGTTTTAATTTGCATTTCTCTAATTACTAAAGATGTCAAACTTTTTTTGTACATTTGTTGACCATTTATATTTCTCCTTTTGATATGTGTTCTGTTTAGTTCCTTTGCCCAATTTTTGATTAGGTTATTTGTTTTTTTGGCGTTAAGCTTTTTGAGTTCTTTGTATATTCTGGACATTTATGCCTTTTCTGAGGTTCAGGTAGCAAAAAAATCTGCCATTCTATAGGCTCTCTCTTCATATTCTTGATTGTATCCTTTGTTGTGTAGAAGCTTTTTAGTTTTGTGCCATCCCATTTATTGATGCTTGATTTTACTTCTTGTGCTTTAGGAATCTTGTTGAGGAAGTTGGTTTCTAAGCTAAACACACTGGAGAATTTCACCTACCTTTTCTTTGAGTAGGTTCAGGCTTTCTGGTCTAATACTTAGGTATTTGATTCACTTTGAATTGAGTTTTGCAGGGTGAGAGATAGAAGTTGGATTCCATTCTATTACATATGGTTTTCTACATATGGATTTTCCCAGCACCATTTGTTGAAGAGGCCTTTTCCTGTGTATGTATTTGACACCTTTTGTCTAATAAGCGATAACTGTATTTAGTGGGTTTCTTTGTGTCTTGTATTCTATTTTATTACTCTTCATGTCTGTTTTGGTGCCAATACCAGGTTGTTTTTGTTACTATGAGCTCTGTAGTATAATTTAAGGTTTGGTATTGTGATGCCTCCTGCTTTACTTTTCTTACTAAGAAATGGTTTAGCTATTCTGGGCCTCTTATTTTTCCAAATGAATTTCGTGACTGATTTTTCTATTTCTATGAAGAATGTCATTGGAATTTAATAGGAACTGCATTAAATCTGTATAGTGCTTTTGATAGTACAGCTATTTGACATGTTAATTCTGCCTATCCAAAATGTGGGAGATCTTTCCATCTTTTAAGCTCTTCTTAAATTTCTTTCTTTAGTGCTTTGCAGTTTTTATTGTAGAGGACTTTCATCTCTTTTGTTAGATTGATTTCCAAGTATTTCATATTTTTTGAGGCTATTGTGAATGGGATAGTTTTCCTAATTTCTCTTTCAGCTGATTCATCATTGTTGTATAGTAATGCAATTGATTTATGGATGTTAATTTTATATCCTGATACTATTCTGAATTCATTTATGAGTTCTAGAAGTTTTCTGGTGGAGTTTTTTGGGGTCTTCTAAATAGAATTATGTTGTTGGCAAATATGAATAGTTTGTGCTCTTCTTTTCCTATTCATATCAATTTAATTTCTTTCTTTTGTCTAATTGCTCTGACTAGAGGTTCAAAGACTATGTTGTTAGAGGTGATGAAAGAGGGCATCCCTGTCTTGTTCCAGTTCTTAGAGGGAATGCTTACAACTTTTCTCCATTTAGAATGATGTTGGCTTTTGGTTTGATGTATATAGCTTTTGCAATGTTGAGCTATGTTCCTACTATCCCTAGTTGACTGAATTTCTATTTAATATCACCAACAGAAATTTATCCTGATATAATAATTTTATGCTTAAATATTTTTCATGATCATGTTATCCATCTCTTCAGTAAGCAAAAGATTCTAAATGTTTTAAAATATTTCTGTATCTAAGCAGGACCACCTCTTCTGACCAGCAGACCTCAGCCAGAGGAGCTCAGGCCTGGCCCAGACCGACCTGTGTAGAATCCAGGTTCATAGCAGGCCTGGGTTCATCCCGCCATCAGCAGACACCTGCCAGAGCTCAGGCCTGGCCCAGATCCACCCACACCAACATACATGGGGCCCAAGCCAAGGGTAGATCCTAGTTCACCCCTGCCCCCCCCCCCCAGACACACACCTGGGAGCTCAAGTCTAACCCATTTCCATCTTGGGACACTGCAGACATCACTATAGACTTCCCTATGCAGTAGCTCCTATCTTTTGACAATAGACAGGGCCTAGAAACAGCTGCATCTCCCAGAAGGCATCCCAAAGACAGTGTGAGCCCACCCTTTCAACCCCATCTCTGTAATACATTGCATCCACCTTGGGGCACCTCCACTATTATCTCAAGTTCCCTCGGCTATTGCAGTCATCAACTTTAGTTGTAGTAGTATACACTGAGAGACACCAGCAGGGTCTGGATGCCCAAAATCAAGATGAGGTACAGACAATCTGCACAGGTACTACAAGAATATAGGGTTGAAAATGTAATATCTCAGAACCACACTGCAAGAAAGGAAGACATATAGACAACATGAAAAAACAAGGGAGGAAAGTTCCCCAAACAAACCAGGATACTACAATACCAGAACCCACGGACAGTGAAGTTGATGAAATATCAGAGAGGGAGTTCAGAAGGTACATAACGAAAATGATCCATGATTTAAAGAATGAGCAAACACAGGCAAAAATTGATCACTCAAAAAAAGAGATAAGAGAGCAAATACAGGTAGCAAAAGATTACTTCAAGAAAGTGATACCAATCAGAAATCCTCAAAATGAAGGAAACAATAAACCAAATAAAATAAAAAAAAAAAAACTCAATGGAAAGCATAACCAACAGACTAGATCACTTGGAAGAAAGAACATCAGATAATGAAGACAAAGTATAAAATCTGGAAAGTAAAGTTGAACACACAGTGAAGGTACTAAGAAACCATGAACAGAACATCCAAGAGTTATGGGACAGCACCAAAAGACCAAATCTAAGAGTTATTGGGATAGAGAAAGGCACAGAGTTTCAAACCAAAGGAATGTACAACCTCTTCAATGAGATAATATCAGAAAATTTCCCAAGCAAGAAGAACAAATTGGAAAACCAAATACAAGAGGCTTGCTGGACACCAAATGTACAAAATTTCAACAGATCTATACCAATGCACATTAAAATGAAAATGCGTAGCACACTGAATAAGGATAGAATCTTAAAATCAACAAGAGAGAGGAATCAGATCACATATAGGGAGACACCAATTAGTATCTCAGCAGATTTTTTTCAACCCAGACTCACAAAGCCAGGAGACTGTGGAACAACATATAGCAAGCTCTGAAAGAAAATGGATGCCAACCAAGAATCTTATATTCAGCAAAATTAAGCTTTAGATTTGAAGATGAAATAAAAACTTTCTATGAAAGAATTTACAACTAGAAAGCCTGCACTATAGAACATTCTCTGAAAAATATTCTATAAAGAGGAAATGAAAAACAATGATGAAAATCAGCAGAGGGAGAAACCAAGTCAAGTTAAATACCAAAAATAAACAAAAATGGCTGGGAATACAAATCATGTCTCAATAATAACCCTGAATGTTAATGGCCTAAACTCACCAATCAAAAGACATAGATTGGCATATTTGATTAAAAAAAAGTACCCCAAAATAAGCTGCCTCCATGAGACTCATCTCATAGGAAAAGACATCCACAGACTGAAGGTGCAAGTTTGGGAAAATCATACCACTCACATGGACTGCAGTAGCAAGCAGGAGTTTCCATCCTCATATCAAATAAAGTAGACTTAAAGCTAAAGTTAATCAAAAGGGATAAAGAAGGACACTACATACTGCTCAAGGGAACCATACACCAACAAGACTTAACAATTATAAATATATATGCCCCAAACAATGGAGAATCTACGACTCTTCTCAAGTTCAAGAGTCAAATAAACCACAACACAATAATTTTGGGTGACTTTAACATACCTCTTTCACCACTGGATAGATATTACAAACAAAAGCTGTACAAAGAAACTATAGAACTCAATAATAAATCAATAACTTAGACTTAACTAACATATATAGACTATTTCATCCTTCAACAAGAGAATACACCTTCTTCTCAGCAGCACATGGATCCCTCTCTAAAACAGACCATACATTATACCACAAGCAACTCTTAGCAAATATAAAAAAAGTAGAGAATTCTATCAGATCATAATGGAATGAAATAAAAAATCGATGATAAAATGAAAAATAAAAGCTACTCCAACACCTGGAGACTAAATAATATGCTACTGAATGAACAATGGGTTATAGAAGACATCAAGGAGAAGATTAAAACATTTTTTAGAGGTGAATGAGAACACAGATATAACATATTGAAATCTCGGGGACACTATAAAGGCAGTTCTAAGAGGAAAGTTCATTGCATGGAGTTCATTCCCTTAAAATAAGAAAAAGTCAACAAATAAATGTCTTAACATTACATCTCAAAGTCCTAGAAAAAGAAGAACAAATCTATACCAAAATAAGTAGAAGACAGGAAATAATTAAAATCAGAGCTGAAATCAATGAAATTGAACAAAAGAAACCATTGAAAAAACTGACAAAACAAAATGTTGGTTCTTTGAAAAAATAAATAAAGTTGACAAATGCTTAGTCATGCAAATGAAGAGAAGGAGAGAGAAAACTGAAATTACTAACATATGTGATGAAAATGGAAATATCACAACAGACACTACAAGAAATACAGAAGATAATTAGAAATTATTTTGAAAACTTGTACTCCAATAAAATAGAAAATATCGAAGCCATCGACAAATTTCTAGAGTCATATGATTTGCCCAAATTGAATCAGGATTATAGACACAATTTAATCTGATCATTTTTAAGCAATAAAATCGAAGATGCCATCAGAAGCCTACCAATAAAGAGAAGCCCAGGACTGCATGGATATACAGCCGAATTCTACAAGACCGTTAAAGAAGAACTAATACCAATACTCTCAATTTATTTCAGAACATAAAAAAAGAGGCAGCACTTCCAAACTCATTCTATAACGGCAGTATCACCCTGATTTCAAAACCAGGCAAAGACACATCAAAAAAAGAAAACTTTAGACCAATATTTCTAATGAACATAGATGCAAAAATTCTCAATCAAATTCTAGCAAATCCAATACAAAAACATGTCAAAAAGATCATGCACCACAATCAAGTGGGGTTCATCCCAGGGATGCAAGGTTGGTTCAACATATGGAAATCAATAAATGTGATTATCACATCAATAGAATTAAAGATAAGAACCATATCATCATCTCAATAGATACAAAAAAAAAAAAGCATTTGACAAAATGTAGCACCCCTTCATGTTCAAAACACTAGAAAAACAAGG
The DNA here is from genome assembly GCF_021218885.2 of Marmota monax. Classification (NCBI taxonomy): domain Eukaryota; kingdom Metazoa; phylum Chordata; class Mammalia; order Rodentia; family Sciuridae; genus Marmota; species Marmota monax. Next base: position 206,456 of record NW_026693589.1, read on the forward strand.
GATAACAGGAAAATATCTCAACATTGTAAAAGCTATCTATGCTAAGCCCCAGGCCAACATCATTCTAAATGAAGAAAAATTGAAAGCATTCCCTCTAAACACTGGAACAAGACAGGAATGCCCTCTTTCACCACTTCTATTTAACATAGTTCTTGAAACACTGGCCAGAACAATTAGACAAAAGAAATGAAAAGGATATAGACAAGTAAAGAAGAACTCAAATTAGCACCATTTGCTGACAATATGATTCTATACCTAGAAGAACCAAAAAATTCCACCAGAAAACTTTTAGAACCAGTAAATTAATTCAGCAAAGTAGCAGGAAACAAAATCGACACACATAAATTAAAGGCATTTCTAAATATCTGTGACAAATCTTCTGAAAGGGAATCAAGGAAAACTACCCCATTTACAATAGCTTAAAAAAAACAACAAAACAAAATAAAATAAATAAATAAGTAAATAAAATACTTGGGAATCAACTTAATGAAAGATGTGAAAGGCTTCTACAAGGAAAACTACAGAGTGCTAAAGAAAAAAATTAAAGAAGACCTTAGAATATGGAAAGATCTACCTTGCTCTTGGATAGGCAGAATTAATATTGTCAAAATGACCATACTACCAAAAGTACTATACAGATTTAATGCAATTCCAATCAAAATCCCAGTGACATTCCTCATAGAAATAGAAAAAGCAAACATGAAATTCATCTGGAAAAATTAGAGACCCAGAATAGCTAAAGCAATCCTTAATAAGAAGAGTGAATCAGGTGGCATCACTATACCAGATCTTAAACTATACTACAGAGCAATAGTAACAAAAACAACATGGTATTGGCTCCAAAATAGACTTGCAGACCAATGGTACAGAATAGAGGACACAGAGACTGCCTCACCTAATTATAGTTATCTTATATTAGGCAAAGTCACCAAAAACAAACATTGGAGAAAAGATAGCCTCTTCAACAAATGGTGCTGGTAAAACTGAAAATACTTATGCAACAAAGTGAAATTAAACCCCCACCTCTCATCATGCACAAAACTCAACTCATAGTGGATCAAGGACCTAGGAATTAAACCAGAGATTCTATGCCAAATAGAAGAAAATGTAGGCTCAAATCTCCATCATGTTGGATTAGGCCCCAACTTCCTTAGTAACACTCCTATAGCACAAGAATTAAAATCAATAATCAATAAATGGGATGGATTCAGACTCAAAAGCTTCTTCTCAGCAAAAGAAATAATCAGTGAGGTGAATAGAGAGCCTACTAATTGGTAACGAATTTTTACCACATGCTCATCAGATAGAGCACTAATCTCTAGAGTATATAAAGAACTCAAAAATCTTAACACCAAAAAAAAATAAATAAATAAATAAATAACCCAATCAATAAATGGCCCAAGGAACTGAACAGATACTTCTCAGAAGAAGATAAACAATCAATCAACAAATATATGAAAAAAATGTTCAACATCTATAGCAATTAGAGAAATGTAAATCAAAGCCACTGTAAGATTTCATCTCACTCCAATCAGAATGGCAGCTATTAAGAATACAATCAACCATAAATGTTTGTGAGGAGGTGGGGAAAAAGCACTCATACATTGCTGGTGGAACTGCAAAGGTGCAGCCAATATGGAAAGTAGTATGGAGAATCCTTGGAAAACTGGGAATGGAACCACCATTTGACCCAGCTAACCCTCTCCTCAGTCTGTTACCCAAAGAACTTAAAACAGCACACTACAGGGATACAAACACATCAATGTTTATAGCAGCACAATTCACAATACCTAAACTGTAGAACCAACCTAAATGCCCTTCAGTAGAGAATAGATAAAGAAAAATGTGGTATGTATACACAATGGAATATTATTCAGCATTAAAAGAGAATAAAATCATGGCATTTGCAGGTAAAGGGATGAAGCTAGAGACTATAATGCTAAGTGAAATTAGCCAATCCCACAAAACCAAATGGCCCAATGATTTTTCTGATTTAAGGATGCAGATTCATACTGTGGGGGGAGGGAGGGATGAGAGGATTAAATAAACTCTAGATGAGGCAAAGGGGAAAAGGGGAGAGAGAGAAAAGAAGGGGGCAAAGGGGTAGGGAAGACAGTGGAATGTGATGGTCATCATTTCCCTAAGTATATGTATGAAGACACAATGAATGTGACTCTACTTTGTGTACCACCAGAGATATGAAAAATTGTGCTCTATATGAGTAATATGAATTGTAATATATTCTGTTGTCATATATAACAAATTAAAAATCAAAAAAATTGAAAAACATTTCTGTATCTATTGCAATTATGGTAATTAATTATTCACATGTCCATTGATAAATATCACTGTTTCCTAGGCTGAAATAGAGTATCAATAGCTCGTGTTCATTTTTATAGATAGAAGGACCAAGAAATTCTGTCCATCTAAAAAAGTACTATAGATGGGATAGGATGGTGGTTTTTTTTAAAATAACTCAATTAACACAATTATTTTAACTTCTGAGGAATCTACAAAAAATAACTTGATCTTATTTTAATTTTTTGAGCATTTATATTGCACTATATATATGTGTGTGTATATATGTATATTTAAATTAGAGCTGTATAGTTATAGTTAGTGGTTCATCTTGTTAAACTTATACATGCATGGAATTTGATTTCAGTTCATGATACACACCTCCACCCTAGTTCTCTCCGCATTTCCTTTATGGTCTATCCTTTCTTCTACTCTAGTAGATATACTTATGCTTATCTATTTCTTTATATTTGATTGTTCTTTCTACCTATGCCTAAAGGTGAGATTCCCTGTAGTAAATTTATATGTGCATATAACATGATTTTTTTAAAGAATTCATTCTGCATTGCCTCCCCTTACCCACCTCTCCACTCTGCCTCTTTCTTTAAAAAAATTGTTTGTTCTAATTAGTTATATATGACAGTAAAATGAACTTTTATACGTCATACATAGATGAAGTATAATTTCTCATTCTTCTGGTTGTACATGATGTAGAATCCCATGTAATTATATATATATATATATATATAATATATATATATATATATATATATATATATATATATATATATACACACACACACACACACACACATAAGGTAATAATGTCTGATTCATTCTACTACCCTTCCTACTCCCAAACCTCCTCCTCTCCTTCCTCTCTCCTTTCTCTCCCCTCTATCTAATCTAAAGTAACTCAATTGTTCCTTAGTCCCCCTCCCCGCCTTGTTATAAATTAGCATCCACATGTCAGAGAAAACATTCAGCCTTGGATTTTTTTGGATTGGATTATTTCACTTAGCATGATATTCTCCAGTTCCATCCATTTACCAGCAAGTGCCATAATTTCATTCTTCTTTAAGGCTGGGTAATATTGCTATATACACACATATACATATACATATACATATATACACACTTACATATATACACATATGTATGTGTATTTCTCATATTTTCTTTATCCATTCATCTGTTGAAGTGCACCTAGGTTGGTTCTGTTGTTTAGCTATTATGAATTGAGCTGCTATAAACATTGATGAGGCTGCATCACTGCAGTATGCTGGTTTTAATTCCTTTGTGTATAAACCAAGGAGTGAAACAGCTGGGTCAAATGGTGGTTCCATTCTATAACTTGATGGTCTTTAACCACAAATTATTCTCGATCATCCCTTATTAAACAGCTTTAGTTCTTGCTCCATTTATGTTGAAAGCAATGAACTGGAAACACCTGACTTGCCAAAGAACATGGTGCTCAGGCATCATTACTCACTTTCTCAACATCAATTACAAATTTTCTATTGTCCCTTCACTTAGAAATCTAGAGATATTTTTATCTAGGTCAATACAACATTGCAGGATTGCAGTGGGTGAGAGGTTTGTGTTTCTCTAACATGGAAGAAAAGGCTATCATGAAAGAAAGCTGCAGAAGACCAAAAATCACATCTTTGCCTTAAGGCTTCCCTTACCTATGCACCTTGACGACACTTTCACCACTCCAGGGCAGATTGATTGAAGAAAGAAGTACAAATAAGAGTTTAAAAACTGCAAATAAATTACATTAAAGTCATCTGAGTATCCCAAGTGTGCCTTGGAAAATATTCACAAGTCACTAGGAACAAATACACCCTTGTCTAAAAGAAAAATCCTACCTGTACTCTTCTTATATAATAGCTCTAACACATCCATGTGGTTATTTTCTAGTCATAGTTCCTCCTCCTCGATTGTGAAAAACTGCAGACAGGAGCTTTGTCTTCTTTTACTACATCTTCTAATACTTAGCCTGGACTTGACACAGACCAAATAGCATATGCCAATTAAATGTATATTTGATGAATAAAAAACTGTGGTACAAAGCAAAAATTGCTTAGTGTTATATTTTAGTGAAGTAAAGATGATAACAAAATAGTGGTTTTTTTATGATCCCATTTTTATCAAAAGAAGCATATGCAAATATATGTGATATTATATAAAGGAAATATACAATAGGAGGAAATATCTTCAAAATATCTCTGTAGATTACTAAGAGGATAAATTTTTTTGTTTTGTTTTGGAAATCTCTATTTTTTGGTGTGCCTACAAAATACTCAGGCACGTTTTATAACATTTTATAAAGTTTACAAATAAACAAGTACCAAATAGAAGAGACAGCACATCTGGTTAGGGTATAATGTCCTGGAACAGCTGCAAGCTGGCCTCAGCCCAAGAAAAGGGAAACTGCTGGTAACCAAGAAATATTACGTCCTCCCTTTTCTTGATTTTTTTAGACAAACCACCATGATCATGTCAGCAGTTTGGGCAACTAGTTCATGACAGCTCAAACACAGACACCCACAAATTTTGTCAGGCACTTTTACCCACACTTAAGGAGTAGCTTATATAAAGAATCGCTGCCATATTGGTTTAAAATGAAGGAGCTGTGTAGTTCTCAGTTAAGAAATTCTGGATTCCTGTGTATAAATCTTATGCAACACTTGGCTATAACAACAAAAACACTTGGGAATTGGAAATGATCCCATGGTATTGTTTAGGAGGGAAAATGAATTCATTCCTACATGTACCATGACTCACACCCTCAAGTTCACACTATTTTGTTTTTTCAATAATGTTAATTTGCTTAACCTATAACTAAATAATATTTAATATTAATGGCTTAGAAAGATTGATTCATAGAAATAAATTCACAAATCAAAATAATTGAATTAATAATAGTCATGTTTATGAAAAATAAGATTATTTCTCTAACTTCAAATGATTTCTGCTTTCTTTTAGACATTTGCGAAAGTAACAGCTAAACATATGCTAACAACCCTAAACTGATTGGTTTTGGGTGCTGCTATTGTTTAAGATTTTCTAGTTTAAGCAGACAAAGTCATTCTGAGAAACGTACAAAAGTAAATTTAAAAAAAAAAATTTGTAAAAATTACATACCTTTGAACCACTATGGAATCCAAGTTCCTGAAACAAGAAAACTAGATTAGACGGATTCATCCACTATAATACCATCATAAAGCTGAATAAAAAGGAAAAGACAATGATTTTAGAATTTCCCAATAAATATTAATATGACTATACCTTCTCACCCCTCCATCCTAATTCACATGAAATGAGAAATATAATATGAAAAAAGGAAAACCAAATATAAAGGAGTGGAAACTACAGAAGGATATCATCTATATGTCAAAAATTTCTGGAGTTTATGGGGCTGGGGTTGTGGCTCAGTAGTAGAGTGCTTGCCTAGCATGGGTAATACACTGGGTTCAATTCTCAGCACATATAAATAAATACAATAAAGGTCCATTTACAACTACAAAATTTTTTTCTGGACTTTCTATAAGCTGTACCAGAAGGGACTGTGGAAGAAAAGGTAAAGCCATGTCTTTACTGATGTCTTGTGAAAGAAGACTAGGAAGGTGGGGTGGTACCGTAATAGGACCCAGGAGAATCCTACTACTGTCCAAGAGAGGTAAAGCAGTTGAAATGGACAAAGCAATGGTTTATCATAAGCTGTGCAAGATCTTGATTTTAGGAATAAACATAATGTCATATATTTGACTGCATAGTTTTACTGTTTGTCACATAAAACATGAAAAGGAGCCTTCCAAACACAGAAAATGCTCATTACTGGAATTATTCCTGACTGCCTTAACTCCAGTATCTCATCTCTCTGTAACCTACTGCTATACTCATGCGTGTTGGTTTCTCGATTAACTAATAGTTCATGGGAAATTTCATATTCGTTTTCCATATTCAGAAGTGGACATGAATTTCTTACCAAACTCACCTCATTTGCTACTGTGGGAAAATGTAAACTTCCTTATATAAGGATATGTATAGAAATACAAAAAAAGTTGCTAAATAATTGGGCATAGTGGTAAAGACCTGGTGAATGGGGAGGCCTAGGCAGGAGGATAGCAAGATTGGGGCCAGCTTCAGGAGCTTAGCAAGACCTTGTCCCAAAAAAAAAAAAAAAAAAAAAAAAAAAAAAAAAAAAATATATATATATATATATATATAAATATATATATATATATATAAAAGGATTGGGATGTAACCCAGTAGTAAGATACCCCTTGGTTCAATCCCCTGTACTCCTGCCAAAAATCATTAATTACATGATACAGTTCAAAATGAGAAATTGGTTTGTGTAATCATAAATAATGATTTTTGTTAATAAACTCAGGATACACCTAATTTAAATAGCATAAGTTCAACATTTTGATTTGAGATTTCAACAAGTTTTATGAGAACATTATGTCTATAAAACTATATTATAATATCAATTTTCAGATATGTATTATATATATGTAAGATCATGTAAAACTTCATATAAATGGAAAAATTTAGTGAAAAATTTAAAAGTGCATGAAAGCAAAAATATAATTGACTACTATAGAAAGCAAATTAATGAAGTAGAAGAAAAAATTAATGAGAATAAAATGATAAAAGAGAGAATAAATAAAAAACACTAAATATGTATTTAATTGAGAGTCCAACATAAAACAAAAAGTGAGCAATGGGATCATAGCAATTATAAAAATAATAGACGTCTTCTTTGAGTTAAGGATTAATTTGGAATAGATGAAAGACTTTACAATATACCATAAAAAGTAAATAAATAAAAGAGCAGTATAGTAACATGTCCATTTTGAAAAAAAATTAAGAATTAAAAACTCTTCACCCCTTCAAAAGGAAAATGTTAAAAACAACATGTAGGACCATAGAGATAGCTCAGGGGTAGAGCATTTTCCTTTCACGTGTGAGACCCTAGCACCCTCCACATCCGCACAGAGGCAAAACAACATGCTGTATAAAAATAGGAAAAAACACACTGATCTTGGACTTATCTCTTAAATACTAAATATGTGGCCATAAGAAAACAATATTTGTAGCATATTAAAAGGAATGATGGTAACCCAAGAATGCTATATTTATATGTCTAACTTTTCACTCATGAAGTGTAACATTTTCCCCTCATGTTTATGGAAAACACTCACTTCACCTTCCTAAAAAAGTAACTTAATACCCCAAAGTCCAAGATAATTTAAAACATTCCATGGGTGCAGATACCATAGTATAAGAGAAAAGATGGCTATTATGAAATGCAGAAATCATTTTGGAACTTTCTGTTGAAAATAATATTGATCTAATATCCAGGACCACTTTTTTTTTTCCTCTCAGGGCAATTACTCAGTTAAGTTTTCAGAGAGGAATCTCAAGGTGAAAGATGAACAGGGTTGGTTACCATTGGCTGTAACCGAATAGATTCCAAACCTCCATATATCTTGACTATAATATAAACCCACTGCATGCACAGCATCCTTCAGTCATTCCAAGAGACTCGGGTGGTAAAGGAGTTGGTAAAATGTTCATGCTGCTTCCTGTGTCAGGAACAATAATTGTCTCCAATCCAGGTTTCTTGCCTATTCTGCCAGTAGACTGGACAGGGTACCAGGATTATATAAAAATAGATTAAATCTTTGAAATAACTAGAAAAGTCACAACTAAATGAAAACTTTACCTGTGAAAAACCAAGGAGAGGGAAAGATGGAAGCAACTGTAACTTAAAATCCAGAAGAAAGAATCAAAATCAAGAACAAAAAATCAGTATGATTCCATGAAAACATGGACAGATATGCTATTAAAATATTCTGCTTGCATCAAAATGCAAACTGTTATTTACCAGAGCAATGCTTACAACAAAATTATTCACAAAGGCTAAGCATAAGAAGTTAAAGTATTTCTGAAAAACAAATTTTAATTAGTACCAAGAGCTTCAAAAACATGTTTCTTTCGACCCAGGCAGAAATTTACATTAAAAAATAATCAGTGATAAATGCACAGGTTTATGTACAAAGATATTTATTTTCAAAGTTATTTGCAATGATGACCTGAAAAAAAGAATGTAAATCTCCTGAAAAGGAAAGTGTAATAAACAATATTGTTAAACAAAGGACTGATAGGTAGTCATTTAAAATAATGTTTTTGAATTATATTTTATGGCATTTGAAAACGTTACTATACAATATTAATGAAAAAACATTTTGAAATTATATATGAGACATGACTTACAATGTTAAATGAAATTTCATGCATAGAAGATTGACAGGAAAATCATGAAAGATTAGCATTGCTTCTCACTGAATGTTGAGTTAGGGTGTTAATTTCTTCTACTCATTCAGTGTTTTAAAAACTTTTCACAAAATCTGGAGATACTCAATAAATACTCAAATAAATACTCAATAAATACTAAAAAATCTCAATTTATATGAATAT
>NW_026693590.1:0-57539 GCF_021218885.2 Marmota monax
GTTCATTCTCCAAGTGATGTATGCTTTTTCCTTCCTTCTTTTATCATTGATTTTCAGTTTCATTCCATTATGATCAGATAAGATGCATGGTATTATCTCTACTCCTTTATATTGTCTAAGAGTTGCCCTGTGACATAATATATGATCTATTTTTGAGAAGGATCCATGTGCTGCTGAGAAAAAGTGTAACTGCTTGATGTTGGGTAGTATATTCTATATATGTCAATTAAGTCTAGGTTATTAATTGTGTTATTGAGTTCTATAGTTTCCTTATTCAACTTTTGTTTGGAAGATCTGTCCAGTGGCGAGAGAGGTGTGTTGAAGTCTCCCATGATAATGGTATGGTGGTCTATTAGACTCTTGAACTTGAGAAGAGTTTGTTTGACAAACATAGCTGCACCATTGTTTGGGGCATAAATATTTATGATTGTTATGTCTTGTTGGTGTATGGTTCCCTTAAGCAGTATGTAGTGTCCCTGTTTATCCCTTTTGATTAACTTTGGCTTGAAATCTATTTTATTTGATATGAGTATGGACACTCCTGCTTGTTTCCGAAGTCCATATGAGTGATATGATTTTTCCCAACCTTTCACCTTCAGCCTATGTATGTCTTTTCCTATCAAATGCGTCTCCTGTAGGCAGCATATTGTCGGGTCTTGTTTTGTGATCCATTCTACCAGCCTGTGTCTCTTAATTGGTGAGTTTAAGCCATTAACATTTAGGGTTATTATTGAGATATGGGTTGTTCTTCCAGCCATATTTGTTTATTTCTGTTACTGAACATAGTTTGTTTTCCTCTTTGATTATTTCCCCCTCCTTTACTGTCCTACCTCCCACTGTTGGTTTTCATTGTTATTTTCCATTTCCTCTTCCTGTAATGCTTTGGCGAGGATGTTTTGAAGAGATGGTTTTCTAGCTGCGAATTCTTTAAACTTTTGTTTATCGTGGAAGGTTTTAATTTCATCTTCCATCCTGAAGCTTAATTTCGCTGGATACACAATTCTTGGTTGGAACCCATTTTCTTTCAGTGTTTGAAATATGTTATTCCAGGATCTTCTAGCTTTCAGAGTCTGTGTTGAAAGATCAGCTGTTATCCTGATTGGCTTACCCCTAAATGTAATCTGCTTCCTTTCTCTTGTAGCTTTTAAAATTCTCTCCTTGTTCTGTATGTTGGGCATCTTCATTATAATGTGTCTAGGTGTGGATCTCTTATGATTTTGCACATTCGGCGTCCTGTAGGCTTCTAGGATTTGGGATTCTGTCTCATTCTTCAAGTCTGGGAAGTTTTCTTGTATTATTTCATTGAATAGACTGCTCATTCCTTTGGTTTGGAGCTCTGTACCTTCCTGTATCCCAATGACTCTTAAGTTTGGTCTCTTAATGTTATCCCATAGTTCTTGGATGTTCTGCTCATGGTTTCTTAACAGTCTTGCTGAGCTGTCTATGTTCTTTTCCAGTTGAAATACTTTGTCTTCATTGTCTGATGTTCTATCTTCTAAGTGTTCTACTCTGCTGGTAGTATTCTCCATTGAGTTTTTAAGTTGGTTTATTGCTTCCTGCATTTCTAGGATTTCTGTTTGTTTGTTTTTTATAACCTCTATCTCCCTGTATAGTTGATCCTTTGCTTCCTGGATTTGTTTGCGTAATTCATTGTCGAGGTGATCTTTCATTGTCTGATTTTGCTGTTTAATGTCTTTCTTGATACTCCAGATCATCTGAAGCATGTATATCCTGAATTCTTTATCTGACATTCCATCTGCTGCAGCTGTTACCTCTTCTAAAGTTGCGTTGACCTGCATTGCTTGTGGTCCTTTCTTTCCTTGTCTTTTCATACTGCTTGCGTATCTTTCCTGCAGGTGCAGGTGGCGTCTCTGCTCTCTCCTTATTCCAATTGGGGTGTCGTGGCTACCACGCCGGCAGGTCACTGGGCCTGTTCTGGGCGCTGGCAGCGGCTCTGTTCTGCCGCTACTCCAATTGGGGTGACGAGTGTACCACGCCAGCAGGCCACCGGGCCTGATCCGCCGGTTGGTTGCAGGTTTGCCTACCCTGCAGGCGCGGGCGGCGGCTCTACTCTGCCCCTACTCCAAATGGGGTGACGTGTCTGTCATACCGGCAGGCCACTGGGCCTGTCCCGCTGGTCGGTCGCAGATCTGCCCACCTTTCGGGCACGGGTGGAGGCTCTGCTCTGCCCCTACTCCAATTGGGGTGTCGTGACTACCCCGCCTGCAGGACGCTGGGCCTGTTCCTGGCACGGGCGGCGACTCTGCTCTGCCCCTACTCCAATTAGGGTGGTGTGTGTACCACGCTGGCAGGCTCCTGGGCCTGATCCGCCGGTCTGTTGCAGGTCTTCCTACCTTGGAGGCGCTGGCTGCGGATCTGCCCTGCCCCTCCTACCATGCCTGTGGACCCCTGGGCCTGATCTGCAGGTTGGTCACAGGTCTGCTCACCCTGCGGGCACGGGTGGCGGTTCCGCTCCGCCCCCACTCCAATTGGGGTCACGTGACCACCACACCGGCAGGGCCTGATCCGGGCGTGGGAGAAGGATCTGCTCTGCCCCTACTCAAGTTGGGGTGACGTGTGTACCACACTGGCAGGCCACTGGGCCTGACCCGCCAGGCTGTCACAGGTCTGTTTACCTTGCAAGCGCGAAGGGCGGCTCTGCCCTGCCCCTCCTACCACGCCCATGTACCACTGGGTCGCGGGTCTGCCCACCTTGCGGGTGCGGGTGGCGGCTCCGCTCCGCCCCCTCTCCAATTGGGGTCACGCGGTCACCACGGTGGCGAGCCGCTGGGCCTGCTCCAGGCGCTGGCGGGGGCCCGTCTCCTCCCCTCTGGCTCAACGACAAATTGAGGAGACTCGGGTGTCTGTGCCTCACCCCCCCTACCAGGAGACCAACTGTTTATGTTGCCGCTGGTATTGATGAAGTTCTCTCCTCCGCCGCTTTCTGATGACATCAGATCTCTGCCATGTTGGTATCCTATGCGAATGGCAGCATTTCGTTCTCCTTGCCGGGCAACCAAAGCAACGGGTGAGTCCTGACCGGCCCTCACCAGGACCCGGACCGAGAAGCAGTTTCCGCGGGCTCCTAGCCCAGGGCCAGGGAAATTCTGGGAGCCAGAACTCGGCCGCTCCGTGCTTGGTGTAAGCTCCTATAAGTGTAGGCTCCAAGAAGCAGTCCCTGCGGGCTCAGTTCCAGGAGCCGGAATTCGGCCGCTTAGTGCTTGGTGTATGCTCTGATAGGAGCAGGGTCCAAGAAGCAGCCTCCGCAGGCTCCGCAGCCCTGGGCCAGGTCGGTTCCGGGACGGTTCCGGGAGCCGGAACTTGGTCGCCCCGCGCTTGGTGTTCGCTCCGATAAGATCAGGTTCTAAGAAGCACCCAGGCACTGAACCCTAGCAATCTGTCTGCAAGCCGCAGGCGAATTGCAGCCTGAAATTACCTGTTGTATGGCTGAATGAGCTGCGGTCAGTAGAAAACAGGTATGGTGACGTCAGCTTTCCAGCATGGTGGCTGCTGGCCTCCTCTGTGGTCTGACCGGTGTGGAGAACCGAGATGGACCGCTTCCTTCCCCCGTCTCGAACCCAGAATTCAGCCCTGAGTACGGTGCTTGCACGGCTGGCAGAAACTGCAGCGCTGTATCCCTGCGTCGCTATCTCCTCGTTTCTCAGCGCGCGCTGCAGACTCTAGCCGCAGGGCGATTTGCTGAATAAGCAGTGGTACCCTCCGTGCGACAAACCTCTCGCATTTGAGTCCCCGTAGCCGATCCTTTTGCGATGGAAATCCTTCCTCCAGGTTCCGGAGCACCCCACTATTGCTGGAAATTCCTAACAAGATATCCTTTAGCCGTCCTGACTTGTCATACTCCCACACAGTGAAGCAGCACACGGGGGCAATGCACTCCCCTCGCCGCCATCTTCCTTCTCCTATTAGCTATTTTTTAAGTACTTGGTAGAATTCAGCAAATAACTCATCTGCTCCTGAGCTTTTCTATGATAGCAGACTTTAAAAAATATTTTATTTATTTATTTTTGTGTAGTGCTGAGGATTGAATCCAGTGTCTCACACATACTAGGCAAGAACTCTTTCACTGAGCTACAACTGCAACTCTCATAGCAGAATTTTTTATTACTGCTTTTATCTCATTACTTGCTACTAATTTCTTTAGATTTTCTATTTCTTCATGATTAAGGCTTAGGTGTATGTATCTAGGAATTTTTCCATTTTCTCTAGACCATTAAACTTGTTGGCATATAGTGTATAATAATCTCTAATTATCTTTTGTATTTTTGTAGTATTAGTTGGAAGGTTTCCCTTTTTGTCTCTGATTTTATTTATTTAACTCTTCTCTTTTTCTTGATTAGTCTATTATGTCCATTTGATCTAGGATGCTTTTCTTTGTTGATCTTTTGTCTGGGTTATCTATTGCTGAAAGTGGGGAGTAAAAAGTACCCAATTATTATTGTATTGTAGTCTATCACTTCCCTTAGGTCTATTAATACTTCCTGTATATATTTGGGTTCTCTGATGTTGAGTGCATATATTTAGAATTGTTATTTGCTGTTACTAGTTAGAATGCTTTATTGTTGTGTGATAGTAGGAGCAAATATGAGTCCATTTTGTTTTATGACTTCATCCTGTAAAACAACCATGCCAAGTAGAAGAGTCATGACTGGAGCAAGATGTTCTTTTCCTTTTGCTATAGAAACCTTTAAGAACACAGAACTACCTAATGGGGTATTGTTTCTGTAACTAGGGTAATGGGGCTCTGTTTCTGTGACTGGGGTGACTGGGCAAACTGTGATTGGTTAGGCTTCCCTCTGCTTGACTGCACTGTCCCGCTTCTGTAACCTGGCTTGCTTGCATTGGCTAGACCCCCTGAACATCCCTTTTGCGGTTTTCAGGCTTATAAGGAGTGCCCTTGCAATTGTTCAGGGCTGATCAGGGGAACAGCTTTGTGTTCTGGTCAGCCGCCACCGGTGTGCTTCAATAAAGGCTTGATTCGATTATATGTGAGTGGTCTGGAAGTCAGTTTATGAAACCCTGGGACAAAGCTTTAACTATAACAGTTGTATAATGACCTTCTTTGACTCTTTCTGACTGCTTTTGACTTAACGTGTGTTTTGATTTCTTGCTTGTTATTTTTGACTTGTCTATTATGGATTTTTACATCGTGTTTACTATCAAGTTTACAAAAACCATCTTTTGATTATAACAAGATATTTTTTAAATGGTAGAAACTTGCATGATCATGTTAAGAACAGTAACAAATGAATAAGAGAAAATATGCTAATAAGGAAACTCTGCTAATACTCCATTTCCATCTACATTTTTAATGTTTGATGTCCCATTTTACGTCTTCCTACATGACCTCTAAAAAATGTTAATGTAGTATCATCTTGTGGGTCTTGGAGATTGAATGCACTTTACCACCGAGCTATATCCCCAGTCCTTTTTATTTTCTGTTGTGAGACAGGTTCTCACTAAGTTGCTGAGGGTCTTGTTAAATTGCTGAGGTTGGCCTTGAACTTGTGATGCTTCTGCCTCAGCCTCATTAGTCAGTAGGATTACAGGTGTGTGTCACTTCATCTCTCTGTAGTTATTTTGTTTAATTTATTTTCTAGCCTGCATATTAAATATATAAATGGTTTATGCACCATGCCTTACAATATTAGCGTATTTTGAATTTATTAGTGCAATTACTTTTACCAGTAAATTTTACACCTCATTATATTTTCTTTTTACCCATTAACACACCTTTCTGTCAGTTTGAAGAACTTCCTTTATCATTTCTGTTGAACAGGTCTGGTATATATATGTTCTCAAAGTTTTTGTTTGGGAATGTCTATTGCTTCTTCATTCTAAAGGATAGCTTTTCTGGATACAGTATATTTGGTCGACAGTTTCTTTCTTTTTTTTTTAACTCCTTCAGTACCATCTCAGGCTACCTTCTCCTGGCCTGTAAGATTTCTGCTAAGAAGTCTATTGTGAGGGAAACTGGGACATTCTGAAATGTTATGAGCTTCTTTTTTCTTGTAGTCTTGAAAATGTCCTCTTTCTCTTCCACCTTTGAGAAGTGATTGAGTTAAATTTGTCTCTTTTTTTAACTTCCTGTATCTGAGTATTTGTATCCTTTAAATTTGGAAGGTTTTGTTTTTTATTTGAATACGCTTTGTACCCCTTTGGCATTCTCAAGTTCTTCTTGAACCCCCAGTATTTGTTGTTCCATGATTCTTATAACCCTTCTTCTTTCTTCTTCACTCTATTTTTCTTTTACCTATATTTTCAAATAGTCTGTTGTCCAGCTCATGAATTCTTTCTCCTATTTGATCTATCCTGCTATAGATGCCTTACATAACGTGTTTAATTTTTCTGAGTGTATTTTTCAGTTCAAGAATTTATGTTTGATTTTTTAAATTTGCTTCCATTTCCTTGCTGTTTCTCTGTTAGGATATTGAAATATTTTTCTTCAAGCTCATTGAATTTCCTTAAAATAGCTATTTTTAAATCTCTGCGAGCTCTCCTATATGACTTACTCTCTGGTCAGTTTCTAGCACCTTAGTAGGTGAGGTCATGGTTTCCTGAAGGCTGTTGATGTTTGTTGAAATGTGACATCATCTCAGTATTGAAAGATTAGGTATTTATTTATTCCAGTCTTCCTAATATGGCTTGAATTCCCAGAAATTCTAAGCAGGCTGCTCATTTTCTCTTTGCCTGTAGTCACTTCAGTGAATGTCACTGTTTCAGTGTTGAAGGCAATCTAAGTCCTGGTTTTCCAAAAATGCACTGCTAGTGTATTGTTCAGAAAGAACCAGGAGAGTACCTAGGAAGAGTAGTCTGTTCTTGAAAGCCTCTGCCTGGGGCTGGGTGAGGCCCACATGCCTCACGCACAGTTACCAGTCTGTGATCAGGTACTGCAGGATTCTGCCTGACTCTGGGCAGAGTCACTGTGGATGGACCAGCCTCAGGCTCGTATGTCACATCTATAGCCACAAGTCTTCAAGCCGTGTCATATCCTGACCCTAAAGCCAGCCATGACTAGCAGAACACTGTAATAGGAGCTGTGGGCTACCTATTGTGGTGGATCAAGATCAGCGATGCTAGTTTGACTAGAAGTTCATGTCTTCCCCTGGCACTGGAGCTGTTCCAAATGTTCCACCCACAGGCAGGCCTGGGGATGGGGACTGTTAGTATCTGCCTGCTGTTAGGTTTCACCAATCTGCACTGAGGTCGAGGACAAGGTCTTAATCTTACCCCATCTTTTTCCCTGTGAGTGGGGTTATGAAGCATGCTATGCTGCCTAAGTTTGGGGTACTGTGCTGAAGTCAGTCACTTAGCCAACAGGCTGATGCTAAGCTGGGTCACTTCTGTGTCTCACAGCCAGCAGCAGTTACCTGCATAGTTTTTGGAGGGAGGTGGTCATACTCTTGGCCCACCCTAAGACTAGAAATGATGTGGGCTGAAATTCAGGTCTGTCCCACTATTACACAGATGTTTGTCTGATTCTGGGGCCAGTATAGAGATTTCATCTGTGAGCAATTGCCTGCATACAGGGCCTTCAATTTCTACTGGGTGCTTGGTTTCATCACACCAGGCCTGGTACCCACATGCTTGCTTTCATTCCCTGTTCTCTAGCAATTGGGTCCTGTTACCTACTCTGCTGCCTAAGGTCGGAGGATAGATAACAAAAACAGTCAGCTGTTTGGCTTAATACAGTTCTAAATGCTCAGTCTGCAGGTATTGGCCTGAGAGTAGAATATGGGGCTTTCCCCAGCACTGGGTTTCACTATGGTGTGCCCAGGAATAGGGCTTGGTTCTAAGGTCTGGGCTTAATTCTCTTTCCCTTGTCCCAAGCAGGATGCATGGAGTTAGGGGAAGGTTGGCATGGGCAGTTCTTTTCTTCTTCAGTATGTCTTTTTATCGTATCATACTAAAAGCAGGCACTGTGGTCTGTCACCTGGTTTCCTTAGTTCTTGTGAAGGTAGTTTGGTGTGGGAATAGCAGTTCAAGTTGGTGTGCCTGTGGGGAGAACATCACTGGAGGATCTTACTGAGCTAACATCTTGTTCTACTTCCAGTATGATGCTGCTTTGACAAGAAAAGTTTGAGGACCAAAGGATTAAACCACTACCACAACCAAAAGAGAGAAAGAAAAGAAAATGAACAAGAATTCACAGAATCAAATTTTATTTCAACTACAATATTTGCTTTATTTTACCAGTTTCCTCTAGGCTCTAGTATCAGGCTCCCTGGTTAACATTTCAAAGAAGAAATATAAATAATTTAGGAAACCACACTTGGCTCGTGTTCATTTGTTTTTGGATGTATGGCTAGAAGTTTGCCTTATTTTGTGGGGCTGATAAAGAAAAGTATTTGGGGTCTGTGGCAGGCATTTTCTGTGCTATGCTTACAAAACGTTGTGTTTCCTTGCTGGTAGCTTTTATGGTTGCTTTTGATCCAAGGTCATTTATTTACACTGACATCCATAGCATTTTGAGCTATGGGGATATACGAAAAAAGATTACAGATTACAACACTAAATTGCCTTCTGACTCCTCAGGCTTAAGTGTGTTCCCTTTAGGTTTGGTTTTTAACATCTTTTGCCAAGGCACAAATTCTTTTTTTTTTTTAAACCCTTTATTTCTATACTGTATTTAAAAAGATACTTTAGCAAAAGTATGTTTTTTCAGCAACAGAGGGAATATTCCTTTCATGTCCAGAAAGCCCATTCCTTGGCCCCCAAGGGACAATTCCATTACCTGGTATGAAAGGATAAAGGAAATTTGGCATGAGGTAGAGCAGCTGAGTCAATCCAAAAAATTTATCAAAGTCACAGTCCTGCTGAGCCCAACTCATTCCTTTTTTATATTCTATAGAAAAGCAAAGGTTACTAATTGAATCCTATGATACTTTATTTTTTTTTTACTTTATTTATAATTAAAGGGGTTACTTCCCCCTTAAGAGGCCTCAATTTATTTTTTCATTTTTTAAACTAGTGAATCAAGGTTACTAAATAAAATGTTCTCTGTGGATGCTTGGTTTAATGAAAATACATAATTCCATGATGTGGGACTACCTACAGAATCATGTTGACCAATAGTCTCCTTTTCCTATAAGTCAATATAAATTATCACTTTAAAGTAAAATCTCTGGGTTTCTAACATGAGAATAGAGACTTATGAGACCTGTGGACACATGATAGACTATTGCTTCACAATAGTCTAGTAAATGACACTGGAGTTTGCCCAGTATTAGGAAGGTTGGGTACTTGTGGGCACCCGGACTGAAGAAGGACCAAAGCCACTGAGTCTCTAGGGACTATGATGTTCAAGGGCCCCTTAATTCTCTTCATCCTTCTGAAGGCAACACTCAGACCAGGGCTAACTTCAGACAGAGGCAAAATGGACCCCTTTATCAATCCGCTGAGCTTGACTTTTATTTCCTCATTCTACCTTTTTCTTTCTTTCCACAGTTATTAAAGATGATTTTACAAGGGCTTCCCTGCTCATTTATTTCTGAACTAGATCACTTCAGTGGATATCTATAGGATTATATATCTATAGGATATCTATAGGATATCTACTGATACTCTAGGATTCAAAAAGTTATAAGCATATTCTAGTTATTTTATGTCACCCCTTTTTATCCTGATATCTACCATGGAACCTCAAACAAGGTATGACTTTCAATTAAAGAACTGTTGTTAGAGATAAACTTCAAACCTCTTACTATATTGAACAAGAGCCCATTAAGAAGTAAACTAAAGGACTGAGGTTATTTCCTTTTTACAAATGACCTTATTAAACAGATAGTTAACACTAGTTTTGGTATGCACTGCACATTTCCTTAAGAAAGAGTCTACATAACCTGGTGATATAAATTAATAGACTTTTATTAAACAGTTAAAATGTTAATACTGGTAAATCTCATTAGCTAGTCAATAAACATGTTAAATTATCAAAATGAATAAACTGAACTAAACATAGTAAGTATATATTTCCTAGATGCTCTCTTTGTTATAACTAGCCATTTTTAGTTAATAAAAATATTTTTTACCCTATCTGCAGAAAATCACTTCCTTGTTCTCTGTATTGGATTTGCTCATCAAATTTCACAGAATGCCCTCCAGATACCTTTCTTTTTGTTTTATTATTGCTTATAAGACACACCAGTATTACCTTTGGCATTTAGTTACTTCATCAATTCAATTGACTTTGTTAAACATTTTCTTGTCTGAGTACTGGATATCTCTTCCCTCAACAACTGTAATTGCCTTCTTATTTGTCCATCTGTTTTAACCAGAGGTTTTCAAACTATTTTCACTCTGTAGTCCAAGGCCGAGCCTTCCCAAAGCTCTTTAGATAAAGACCAAAATGCTTATCTTGGCCACAAAGTACTTCATGACCTCTATTTTTCTAGCCACCACTAAGAGCTATATTTTCTCTTACTCTTTATACTTCAATTATCCCAATGTTCTTTCTCCTACTTTCCAAGTGCCCTCCTGCTCCTGCCTTTGAAAATGTTATCTGGTTTGCCTGAAACACTTTATTGTCCTCTTCTATAGTGCTTAGTCAATGCCTAATCTTCCAAACATTAGGTCAAGTACCACTTCGTTGGCAGACTCTGAAATTACTTCAGTGGGTTAGTAATTCCTGGTACATTCTTTCAATACACTACTCCACCACACTTTAGCTACAATGTTAACATTTGTAATGTTTTATTCAATTGTGATGATTTAATGAATGTCTATCTCCCCTTACTAGACTCCAAACTCCAGAAAGTCAGGATCACCATTTTATCTGCCCGAAAAAGCACAGCGATTGGCACATAATGGGCTTTCCATAAATGTATGTGGATGAATTAATAAACAGATAAATATTAGAATGTTTGAAAGGTTTCAAACTTTTATTATGATTCAAGAAAATAAAAAAAAAACTTTGTATAAAATGGCAGACTGGATGCGGTGGTAATCTGTCATCATGGTTGTACAAAGACCTTTGGACCTTTTCCATTTTAATAGTTCTCTCACCTTTTCCAGATTGAATCCAAAATTTGTATTTCCCAGCATCCCTTCTTCCTAGTATGTAAACTGGTGAAGACCTGCTAAATTTTTCTAGCAAAATCAGTCATGAAGACACTTGACATTCTACAGATCCACATGAGTGTTCTGAAACAGGGTCCTGATTTTGTGGGTATTGAGCAACAGGTAGAAGCAGCAGTGGGATATCCAAAAGGCAAGAATCAGAGGAGTGTGGGTACTTCTCTTGACTGTATCACTTCTGACTACATGATCTTCACTAAAGGTGGTTTCTTGGCCTTCCCAGAAACTGCGTAGGCTAATTTCCTTTCAGCTTCAGCTAGCTAAGGTAGATTCTTTTGTCTCCCCAGAAACTCTAAATTGATACATTTGAAGAAAATATTTGTAATGTGAACATAGCAAACAAAAAATTTCCACATAAATAGCTTACACATATATTTTTATAAATATTAACCCAAAGGACTATAAATAGTCAATTCACAGAAGCACATGGGCCAATAAAAAATATTAAATAAGTTGAAGCTTACAAATGATCAGGCAAATGCAAATTAAACAATGGAATGCCATTTTTTAAATTTACAAGTTTGACAGATAAAAACAGATTGAAATATGCAACATAAACAGGGAGACAGAGAAGTAGGTGCACTCACTAAGTATTAAGAGGACAAGAAGGTCTAGAGTTATATTCTCATTAATATACTTAATTTAATCAGTATAAAAAGCACAGTCATGTCACATATTCTTATTAAGGCAAAAACCACAACAAAATGCCCACTATCATCACCTTTAGATGCAGTAGTATACATTGAGGGACAAAAGCAGAGTCTGGATGCCCAACATCAAGGTGAGATACAGACAATCTGCATGGGTACTACAAGAATATAGGGTAGGAACTGTAATATTTCAGCTCCACACTGCAAGAAAGGAAGACACATAGTCAACATGGAAAAACAATGACTGACTCAAAATTGTTCAATAAGTCCTAGATGATGTAATAAAACTAGAAAAGGTAATAAGAGTTGTCAACATCAGATTGGAATAATTTTGACATATTTCACCCTCATATGACAATTCTATACCTAGGAATGTCAGGACAATCACCTATTCTCATAATTGTTTAGCAAGGTAGTGTATAATATAAGGCAAATGGACAAAAAAAAACCCAACAACAACAACAACCAAAAAAACCCAGTATTGAATTCCAGAAATAATTGGAAACTACAAGAAAAAACAGCATATCCAAAAACATTAGAAATCATCTTAACACATATAAAAAACTTAAGAAATATATACAAGGCCTATATTAAACAAATTACAAAAATATACCAGTAGATACCAAGAAGAAAATCTGAATAAATAATAGACAAGCAAGAATATATTTTAAAGAATGTTTGCTGCATTAATATTTGCAATATCAAAAACAAAAACAACAAATATAGGAAACAAATGTCCATCATAGGAATACTATGTTACTATATCCATTAAACACAATGGATCTCCCTCCAAAAAATAAAAGAATAATTGTTAGAAAACAAAGAGGTAGTTCATTTTAAGTACTAACATTAAAAGTTGCCAGTCATATTTACTATTTTTTAAGATGTGGAAAAAATATGTGATACAGTTTTTTTTTTTAAAAAGAAATGCATGGTTTTAGAATACAGATGACATCCTATAAGGATGCTGTATCAGATATCTCTTGTGCATACCTGCAGCCACTTAGACTCCACTGCCTCTGAGGGATTCTTCAAGCTTTGACCAGCCTGGCTCAGATGTGAGCTGATCACCTCACTTCATATCACATACTGGATATGCCTAAGGTTCCTGCCCTGGAGTAGGCAGTTCTGAGACACATTTCATATAGCTTCTCACCATGAGTGAAAGGGCAGGGGCATACCAGAAACTAACTTATTGCTTTACACACTGTACATAATTATTTATTTTTTCAGAGATTCAACACAACAAAGTGAAATCACAAATTCAATCTAGGGGTGAGGAAAATGGAAAGAGTCTAGCTAGATGGATAGTTAAGATACAATGAAAGATTGTGGAGCTATTTGCAAAGACTGAAAGCAGGAATAGCAAGATTGGCAGGACTGAAGAAGTTCTGTTTATACATATTGAGTCTGAACCTTCTATATCCAAAGAGTAAAAAAAAATAGTCTAAAAGAGATAATTATTCTCACTAGCCATACAAACCAAGGGGTTAGGATACTTATTCATACATAAAGAAGATAGGCATTCATCTGATAATCTCTTTAAGAAAGAGTTAATAAAGTATGCATTTGTAAATCATAAAGTATGCATTTGTAAGTCATAAGCAAAATTAATCATAGGATTTTTTTTTTTTTTGGTGCTTGGGGATTTGAACCCACAGCCTCATGCATGCCAGAAAAGTACTTTACCACTGAGCCACATCCCCAGCCTTAATCATAAGATTTTGAAGATAGAATTCATAAGCCAAATATACTGGGTTTGTTTCAGTCTTATAATTCTAACTTATGGAAATAAACTTATAATTGAATTTTTAAGCATTACTGGCACTTAATATAGTGTCAGCAAACATAAGAAATTGTGTAGTTTAGGAAAAGCAACTATTATTCTACTCAGTTGAAACAGCAAAGCTTCCATACCTGAACGTAAAATGGGTTTCAGGAATTGAGACATTTGTCTCCACTTGTTTGACTTTTAAAACGTATATATCTTTTACTACTATTACCCCAAATGTGTGACCCACATATTTTCCATGTGTGTCATGACATGATAAGTTTGGGACTCACTGGATTTAAATATGCATTAAAGTTTTGTATTGTTTTATGTACTTGCTCAAGATAATTTACCCACTTATTTGTTTGAATAGCATATTTAAAATGTTTTTAAGTACCAAATATAACAAGGCATTTATTTCTCTCTTTACCTAGAACTCTTTTTTCATCTATTATTTTGTAGAAGAATATATGAATGGATAATTTTTTTCAACATAGTATCATACAGAATCATGGATAGACAGCATTCAAAGCCTTCCCTTTGCCCATCTTTCCACTGCCATGCTTAATTGCAGGAGAAACTAAGATTAACTTTTCCTTCCTTGTCTCTGTAACATTACTGTGTTGCTTTGATATGTCACAACACTTATTGGCATTAAAACACACATTGACATGGCTTGATGTTTGGCATGTGTTAAAAATATAAGGACAAAAATAGTCCTTTGGAAAACAGTGAGAAGGGCCAAGAACCACAGCTCCTCCTCCTACATACCCAGTGAGCTCAAAGGTGTACTGTCTTCATGCCACCAAAAGAATGTCTCAGGACATGATCTGGTAATTTCACTTAAAACAAGGTGTAAATGTATGATGGTAAGTTACCTACTCAAAGTACATCTGCATTTTTACAAGAGGAAAACCTTAGGAAAAAATGTCAGATATTAGCTTCAGGTTGCTAAATATTTAGGCAGAAGGAGAAACATTTTCAAATTCTCATATTTATACTAGTTAGGTGGCCAGCTGATTCATCTGTTATTTCTATCGTGGTACACATATAACCTTTGATTTAGGGAATAAAAATATAACTAAATGGAAGGAAGAATGCTTTTTTTTCCAAAGGGAAAAATGAATTTGCACGTAACCAGCTATTCAATTTGGACATGCTAACCTCCTATCTTTCTTCATTTGGATGTTTGTCCCATTATCTCAAGTCCCAATCCTAATGTCAATAAGATCACTCTGAATCAGACATTGGGTTGGGCATGGAGACCCATGCCTGTAATCCCAGTGGCTCGTGAGGCTGAGGCAGGAGAATCATGAGCCAGCCTTAGCAACTTAGTGAGGCCCTATGCAATTTAGAGAGACTCTGTCTTTAAATTATATATATACTGGGATTTGGCTCAGGGTTCGGCATCCCTGGGTTCAAATCCTGATACAAAAAATAAAAAATAGGTATTTTTTAAAGGGTAAGAATAAAATGGTAACTCTGCACCACTCTATGCTGAAAAACTAATTTATACTCCCTTGCTTCATAGCTTGACTACCACTGCTTCCCAAACAAAGGATTATAAATACTATTTTTTACATCAGTCAACCAAGAAAACCAATATACATATTTAGTGCTATTTTCTTTGAAACATACAACTCTTCAAATAGATTCTGTATAGAAGGAGTGAGACATATAAATAAGTTTATTGTCCTTTGCACAGAGGTCACCAAGGAACAAACATGTGCCTTTGACATCATGGCTATTGAAGGGCAATTGTTAAGGGAGGCTGAAAAATGAGACAAGACAGGGGAATGGCTAAACTTATTAACTCAATTCCTAACCCAATCTTTATTTAACCTAAATTTAATGGAATATTTTCAAGGAGAAAGGTAATATGTCAAAACAAACCCTGCAAATCCCAAGTTTAGAATTGTGAGTTTTTGTCCCTTCAAAGTGCTCTGCCTTCAATTTTCTGTACATCGAGGCTGACACTTGACTTCTTGCTACTGGGGCTTCTCTTAGGAACTTGGGTTTTCTACTCTACCTCTCTGCCACACCTACTCCAGAAGAAAGAGAGTTGTACCAAAACCTTTTTTTTTTTTTTTTTTACCATAACCCTTTATTTCTTCCTCCACACAAAAGATTTCCACACTATAGTCCAGATGCACTAATTGTTACTTTTTTTTTTTTTTTTTTTAGAAAAACACTGTTTCACTGTTGGAGCAGGCCTGTAGTTAGGCTCCCTTTCCGAGACTTCTGGCAGACCATGTAGTCTTCAGTGTGTAGCCAGGACTGGGAACCACTAGGTATGGTTAGTCAGGCCAGAAATACTGTGAATACACTTAAGGTCATCAACATTAACTTGTGAGCACTGCCCCCCACCCCATGTAACTTTTGGCAGTGTGTCTTTTTTGTTTGGGATGCATATAAAAAGGGCCTATGGAAATGGGCTAAAATGGAACTGGCTGGGGGCTGAAGCTAAAGCTGGGGGCTGGCTAATGGCTGTGGCCACCAGTGAATAAATCATGTCTACTGTCCTAAATACACCTTGCATCTTCTTACACTTGCAGAACCCTGAATCTGTTTCCTGGGTCATAGCACTCTCATGACAGACACTCCTTGAAAGGTTATCAAATGTTTTAAACTATAAAAAACAGAATTTCTTATTTTCTGACTGAATTTATTCAAGAGGGAAGAATATAGGATAAGCCAGGATGCTACCCTGTGTTTTGCTCAGCAGTGAAGCAAAACACATCTACAAGTCACTTAGGCCATTTCAAATGAACTGCCTGATGTCTGTAAGGAATAATGCCTTTAAAATGTCATAAAAGCGCTCTCTCTCTCTCTCTCTCTCTCTCTCTCATTATATATATATAATATATATATATATATATATATATATATATATATATATATAATCTGGACCAAAAAAGAGAACTGCTTATTTTAAACAAATGTTTTCACTTTGTCCATAGTGAAGGGTTCCGTGAGATAAGACTCTGAATTAAAACAACACACAGGCCAAGGTTACTGTCCATGTAATAAAACGTCAGACTGAAAGAAGAGAGCCATCAGGGAGCTCCATTTGAACTTTGATTCTATAAATCAGTCACTGAACTCAACAACCTCACTGCATCTAAGCAAAAACTAAAAGCAAACAGTCTTCTAAAACCTAAATTAGAAATGGGGGTAAAAAGAATGTCAGATCTTAAGGTCCCTAACATCTTCCTTATCACTCCCACCCCTTCTTACCACCACTGTACTGAGATCCTTTATTTCTCACATTTGGCCTCAGGCTCCTATCAAGCACATAAAGTAAATTCTCTCAGGACTTACTCTCTTTGCCTTCTTTCCTCCCTGTCTTCCCAGATCATTTAGTTGATCAAAATTCATAGTTGGTAAGAGCATTTGAAAACTCGTAATAGGGCAAAAATACCACCAAACCTGATTGTGGTTAACAATGACACATTTCTAACATCAGTCTGATTTAGCACAGGAAATGATCTGCACATTGAAAGAATTAATGAGCAAGTCTCTTTAAATTAAAACAATTACGAAGTTCTCCCCAAGGTTCTTTTAATAAAGTGTTAACTAATATAAAAGGCTCTCTGGAGTTTTCTCATTTCTTTTTCAAGTTATGCCATTAAAGAGATATCATATTTTAATAACGCAAGAAAGCAAAACTTAAATCCAATTCCATGAAGCATCTTTTCTACCATGGCGAATTTCAAGAACACTTAAAACTTTCATTTTAAACATCAACCGTTGATTAGGAAGTTAACTCATGTGTACTTCGAACCTCCTCTGTAAAAGGGTGTTCAGGTGGTGCATGGGTAGGAACAAGGTAAAAACAAGGGGTGCAATTCTTCGGGTTCCAAAGGAAAGAGATTTTTCTTCCCTCCTTTTTCTTTGTGAATTTAATTTAGAAATTAAATTTCTAAATTAATTACTTTCTATTCTCTTTAAGATGTATACAAATGTTTTTGAAAACTAGATAGGTCTTTGTCAGTTCTATAATCAGGAATGTCTTTTTCAAGGACTTTGGAGCTGGAGCTTTAGAATGTAAACATGGAGTTAGCACCCCATCTTCCAGTTTCTGTAAGAGACCAGGAGCCTAACATCTGAGGGTGCCTTGATCTGTTGCAGAATTGTCCTTTATTAAAAAAGTGTGAGAAGTTCCCTCTCTTCCCAAAGCCAAGTAGCTCACACAGATGGTCACACCAATTACCAGGTAAATTAGGGTAAACTATGTGTGATAGATTGTGCTAACAAGTCCTCTTGAGAACTAGTTATTGTTCATTGTGAAAACATGTATCATAATGGCCTGTAACTGCTTAGCTATTTAAAAGGGTGAGATTTCTCTCTGTCTTTGTAATCCTTCAGTGGATTGTCTGTGACGTGAGTCATATTCTGGTTTTAACACTTGTTCAATTATAAAAGTTCTTTCTTTTTCTATTACTTTTATGGAGAGGATTTGTGGGGTGGGAAGATATTTTGTAATTATATTTACCCAATACTCTCCAAGTGGCATGTGACTGTGGCCAGTTTGGGGTCCCAAAATGGAGTAAAATAATGCATATGAGTAATTGAGTTGGCCATTTTGCCTGATTTGACTTATTTGAATAATTAACCCAAATAAATATTCCATAATCAGTGAGTGTTGGTTGATTGATAGACATGCTATTTTAATGGGGTCACTATTGCTAAATTTGTTGGCTTTGGTTTTATTTTGCTTTAATTGGACAATCATCTGGTATTATGACTCTCCATTAATTTTGTATGCCTATACCTAATGGAGGTCATAAAGTAGGTCATAAACATTGACACAGAAGTATTTGGTTTATGTCTTTGTTTTGTGCTGCTCTAACAATATGGGAGACTCAGTAATTTATAAACAATGGAATTTCTTTCTTACAGTTCTGGAGTCGGAATGTCCAATTCCATGGGTCTGCATCTTTTTGCTGGGTCTTCTCTCCGGTAGAAACTGGAGAGAGCAAGTGCAGGAGAGACAGGAAGGGGCTGAATTCCTCCTTTTATCAGGCTGAGTTCCACAAAAACTAACCCATGGCAGAGCACTTAGGACCTTTTCATCACTTAAAGGTCCTGCCTCTGAACACTGTTGCATTGGCACTGGGCATTAAATTTCCATCATATGAACTTTGAGGGGTGCATACAAACCATAGCAGTTTACCTGCATTTAAGTGTAAATGTCTTTAGGTTTACCACCTCTGCTTCAGAACATCCTCCTCCTCCTTACTGTTGTCAAGAAAATAGCTAATACTGCATACACCTGATTTGCATCAGATACTCAGAACTCCTTTTGTATTAACTTAATTTCCACTATTGCCCTTGGGTAGACCATATAATCCCCATTTTAAACGAGTTGCTGAGGTGGAGAGAAGTTAATTGCCTAAGGTCATAGGATTTGTGAAATATGGGATGAGAATTCATACCTAGGTATTTGGTTCAACAATACCACCAGACTGCTGCTTATGGACAAAATTCCTAAGTTTAGCTTGCCACCTAAGGGATGTGTACTGTTCCTAATTGTTTCTGGTTTATCTAGGTCAGATTCTGTTCTTACGTAGGAAATTGACGTAGGGTTCTCTTTTGGCATGTTTCTGCCTTCAGGACTGAAAATGTTTGTTCAAGATTTTAGATCATTACAGTATTAACTCCACCTCTGTGGCTGCATTTTCTTCAACCCCAGAACTGAGGAAGGATGTACAGAGTCAGAGAAATTCTTGAATAAATATCTTGTACTTTGATGTCATGCTAAGGGGTTAAATTCTTAGGCAACCTTGGGGGTGGGGTTTCCACACTGATTAGCTCAACACAATGATCACCTGTCCATTGTGGTTAAAGAGATCTGTTGTTCATAGTGTTCCAAGGAGAAAAATAAAACTTCTATATTGCACAGTATTATTTCTTCTTTACCAAAATATTCAGGGAGACCTTCCACTCCCAGGGTGAGGGATAGAGATTAAATTCAATGGTCTTAGGGTTGAGTGTTAATGTCTGTGTAGGGACAGAATGAAGCCATGAGAACATGAAGAGGGAGTTTGCAACTGATACCTCAGCTGTAAGTCAGGACACACCAAGAGTCATCACCACTGTAAAAGGGGACACTGGGAAAACTCTAGCACAGCGGACCAGAGAGTGATGAGCTTTTCTCTGGGAAAGAAAAAACAAGACTCCGGTGGGAAATTTAAAGTCCAGCCTATACCTTACATAGACTTAGAAATCTAAGAGGTACAGAAAACTCAGGACTGAAAAATCAATGTAAAACTGATGCCATCCCTGGGGTGCTGGGCTTGTGCAAATGTAGGACCATTCCGAAGAGGAGCTCCCAAAGTCTATGCCACAGGAGTTTTTATAGGACAAACAAGCCACACTACAGGTTTAAAAATTACATTTAAAAATGATAAAGCTCATGGGGAAACAACTCCACAAAGGCATCACTCAGCGGGATAAAGATAACTTTATATCTAGACACATCAGAATAAACTGCAGAATACCTAAGTCACAGGAAAGTCAATGCTTAACATTCTCTAGGCTTTTTCTAAAGTGTACATTTCTTTCCATCAGTTATACAACTTTAAATTTTTTAATCTAATATAAACATGAAATCTTCAGAAACAATATGGCTATAGAGAATTTATTTTGCAATCTCATTTGTTTGATGGACAGTTAAAGAATGCCTTATGAGAAAATATAGTGTACCCCTTCCTCTGTGTCCCTACCCACTCCTGAAACTGAAAGAACTCAATATCTCTTAATTGTTACTTTGAAATGTCTGTCTCTAATCAAAGTAGGTGCTTGATTTCAGTTGTCACTTAGGTAAGGGACAGTCATAAATGTTAGGAGAAAGAAAATTCCATGTGTTCTTTACTTTGACAAAGCTGACAGAGAACATTTAAAAAAATTATAATTCTTTTGTTAAAATCTTCTCAGCTTAGACACTAAACATTGGCATTTCTGACAAAAATTTATACAAAAGTTCAGGCTGAATTTACCTGTATATTTGCTTAACTCACACTGAGCGCATGGTGCTCAGGACAGAGGGCAGGATTCAAGACAGTCACTAGAATTTAAACTCAGCCTAGAAACACTGCTCTAAGTTACTTCTGCCAGTAAGTTCTCTGAAAAGTGACCATATAATAGAGGAAAGCAAGTTTGAAAGCATAAGAGAATGTTTAAGTTCACGAGCAATAGGAAAAATCTAAGAAAAAGAGGAGTCATATTTCAAAGAGAAAAATAAGCTTACATTATTGAGAATTTTCAGAAAGCACAAATACAGTGTCTGAATAATGGGAAGGTGGGGTCATTTTATTAAGTGATTGGAAAAATCATTGAAGATATTCATTTAAAAAAAATTGAGACATTTACAAACAAGGAAAAAGTGAGTGGTAAGGAAATGAAGGCAATCAGTAGAAATCATTCATTTAAGAATTTTAGCAGTAAATAAAGATGGTGACAGCTATGAAGAGAGTGGCACCGTAACAGAAAGTGGCTTAGAAATGAGAAGGCTGCATTTTTGAAAGAATTGAGACAAAGTTGTGTCAGTAAGAATGGATGACACTGATTCAGAAGAATGTTATCTAATGAAACTTCCCCGGGGTATTGGAATAGAGACAGAGGTAAAGAGTGAACACTAGGGGGAGAAAACTGCTCTTCATAAGGAAGGCTCTCACAGAGGAGGAGATAAAATGTGAGGAAAAGAACCCGCTCCTGTGAGAGAGGCTTCTGTAGCAATCATTCTTCTCTGCAGAACATGGAAGAGACCCAGGGAGAGTTGTGGGAATCAGTAAGGCTCCAGGGAAGAGAGACGGCAATATTGATCACAGCTGTGTACCTCTGGGGCCCTTGCCGTGTGTGTGTGTGTGTGTGTGTGTGTAAACACACATATACATATATGTATATATACTATATATGTATACACACACTATGCATATGTCCATATATATGTATATACATATATACACACACACTATGTATAGTAAACTATACTGTACATGTATAGTGTGTGTCTGTGTATATACACTAAAATTAAATAAAAACCCACGAATCAGGAGTGAGTCAGGGTTATTAAGTTGGCTAGCAGGGCTCTATTATGTAGCAGCTGAAAATAAAGGCCTTTATTATTTAAAAGTAAAAAAGACTAAAACACAGAGAAAAGTTGGATGGACCTATTCACCTAAACAAACAAACAACAAATCCAAGGAAAATTGTTTTAAAAAGCTATTATATAGTATGGTAAATGTAATATTTCTTTTTATAAATTCTTGGAGAAGTGTTAGCACATGTAGCTTCCATTTTCTTTTGCATAGAAGTAAGGCTCTAAATTTAAAACATTTCTACAAAGTTCAGATGCAAATGGCAGCGTAAGAAAGTAGGAACGTAAGAGTATATGGTTGTATAAAAAATTAAATTTGCAAGAGCAACATGAGGCACACTAGAGACACAGTTCTGCCTTGTCTCACACATAACCCTCCCTGAAGGAGAGCAAAGACTGAGTCTGTTAGCACTGGAGGGAGAGAGATTTGCTTGCAAGAGTTATCTGACAGAATATGCAAATAATGTCAATTAATAAAATAACGTGTTTTGTAGGACAAATGTGATAAGGTTTGTTGTTGTTTCTTAACATGACTATATTGTAGAATTTAAAAGCTAGACTATATCAAACTGTCTCCCTTTTTAAAAATAAATTTTTTGATTTAGTTTAAATTTTCTCATAAAGGGAGTCATTTCTGTCAAGAGTCTTTACTGTCTTGGAGGAGCTATGTCTATGGCTCATAAACAATATTTTATGCTAGGATACATGCGTTCATTTGTTTGATTTTTTAAGTGGTTCTTTTCAAGTTTTTCCATAAAGAGTGACCGGAGAATAAACCAATGCTTCTAAATAAATAAATAAATAAACCAACAAATAATAAAATTGGTTTGCTTTCTGTGGACAATGACAATTATTTTATCCACATTTTGCTAGTTTTATAACTTGTGTGTGAAAAATCAAGATGCCACAATAGCTCATCCATTGAGATTATGAGATAAAATGCAATTTGTTAGTCTCCCACATATGCGATTATATTCTTGCAGTTCTGCTTGGCATTATTTTTGAAAAGTTTATATACTTGTTAGCAAAATACAAGATAGATTCCACAGTGTCCCATATTGTCTTTATGATCATTTCATTATTCATTTATTTATTCATGTATTTCTATAACTGTCCATTCTTAATTTTGAGGTGCACACAGACACACACACACACTTCTCAGCAAAATAGCAAATGCATACTATAATATCCAAGAGAGGGGCTAGGGCTGTAGCTCAGTGGCAGAGCACTTGCCTAGCATAAGTGAGGCACTGGGTTCGATCCTTAGCACCACATAAAAATAAACAAATAAGGCATGCTGTCCATCTACACTACAAAAACAAACAAACAAAAATCAAAGATAAAACTAACAGAATAAAAAAGCATCTCTTGAATTATCTTTGCATATGAATAGGCTATATAGAAAAAGTAAGATTTCAGTTTCAACTATAATTCTAGGGCCACGGCCTTCAGAGTCTATTATTGCAAAAAAAGTGAGGTTATCTCTAAAAGATATAAGCCTGTATTCAAGGGCTCCCTCTTGTGGAAAACTTTTCCTTGTTGCATGGTAACAACTAAACACTAGGATTTCAGGACCTAGCGATTGTCATCTCCTTTGTGGAGACTTCTTTTAGTTTAATGATCCTTGGCATTTCATCTTCATTGTGTAATTCATTCAGATACTACTTTTGTCTTAACTTTACTGTTTTTACTGTTCTAAAGAATCTAGGATACAGTAAAGGATAATTTTTCCTGCTTTTCCCTGAGTAGGAGTTTCCCAGCTTCAATTATTGATAAGGAAGTCTCAAAGCATTCAGCATAGAGTTGTATTCATGCCTAGTAATTATTAAAGCAAGAGGACACAGAACAAACTCACAAACGGCAAAAGGCACATGGAGTGAAGTCCAAGAGTCCATTGCGTATATATATATATATACCACATTTTCTTTATCCATTCATCTGTTAAAGGGCATCCAGTTTGGCTTTACAGCTTAGCTATTATGAATTGAACTGCTATAAACATTGATGTGGCTGCATCATTATATTGTGCTGATTTTAACTTCTTTGGATATCTATTGAGAGTGGTATAACTGGGTCAAATGGTGGTTCCATTCCTAGGTGTTTTTTTTTTTTGTTTTTTAGGTACTAGGGATTGAACTCAGGGGCACTAGACCACTTAGCCATATTCTCAGCTCTATTTTGTATTTTATTTAGAGAAAGGGTCTCACTGAGTTGCTTAGTGCCTCACTGCTGCTGAAACTGGCTTTGAACTCAAGTTCCTCCTGTCTCTGCCTCCTGATCTGATGGGATAACAGGTGTGTGCTACCATGCCCAACTCATTCCTAGTTTTTGAGCAATCTCCATACTGCTTTCCAGAGTGGTTGCACCAATTTGCTGTCCCACCAGCAAATTGTACAAATGTACTCTTCTCCTTACATCCTCACCAATATTTATTGTTATTTGTAGTCTTGATAATTTTCATTCTGACTGGTGTGATGAAATCTCAGTGTAGTTTTAATTTGCATTTCTCTAATTACTAAAGATGTCAAACTTTTTTTGTACATTTGTTGACCATTTATATTTCTCCTTTTGATATGTGTTCTGTTTAGTTCCTTTGCCCAATTTTTGATTAGGTTATTTGTTTTTTTGGCGTTAAGCTTTTTGAGTTCTTTGTATATTCTGGACATTTATGCCTTTTCTGAGGTTCAGGTAGCAAAAAAATCTGCCATTCTATAGGCTCTCTCTTCATATTCTTGATTGTATCCTTTGTTGTGTAGAAGCTTTT
Organism: Marmota monax; assembly: GCF_021218885.2. Lineage (NCBI taxonomy): Eukaryota > Metazoa > Chordata > Mammalia > Rodentia > Sciuridae > Marmota > Marmota monax. Next base: position 24,381 of record NW_026693590.1, read on the forward strand.
TAGTTTTGTGCCATCCCATTTATTGATGCTTGATTTTACTTCTTGTGCTTTAGGAATCTTGTTGAGGAAGTTGGTTTCTAAGCTAAACACACTGGAGAATTTCACCTACCTTTTCTTTGAGTAGGTTCAGGCTTTCTGGTCTAATACTTAGGTATTTGATTCACTTTGAATTGAGTTTTGCAGGGTGAGAGATAGAAGTTGGATTCCATTCTATTACATATGGTTTTCTACATATGGATTTTCCCAGCACCATTTGTTGAAGAGGCCTTTTCCTGTGTATGTATTTGACACCTTTTGTCTAATAAGCGATAACTGTATTTAGTGGGTTTCTTTGTGTCTTGTATTCTATTTTATTACTCTTCATGTCTGTTTTGGTGCCAATACCAGGTTGTTTTTGTTACTATGAGCTCTGTAGTATAATTTAAGGTTTGGTATTGTGATGCCTCCTGCTTTACTTTTCTTACTAAGAAATGGTTTAGCTATTCTGGGCCTCTTATTTTTCCAAATGAATTTCGTGACTGATTTTTCTATTTCTATGAAGAATGTCATTGGAATTTAATAGGAACTGCATTAAATCTGTATAGTGCTTTTGATAGTACAGCTATTTGACATGTTAATTCTGCCTATCCAAAATGTGGGAGATCTTTCCATCTTTTAAGCTCTTCTTAAATTTCTTTCTTTAGTGCTTTGCAGTTTTTATTGTAGAGGACTTTCATCTCTTTTGTTAGATTGATTTCCAAGTATTTCATATTTTTTGAGGCTATTGTGAATGGGATAGTTTTCCTAATTTCTCTTTCAGCTGATTCATCATTGTTGTATAGTAATGCAATTGATTTATGGATGTTAATTTTATATCCTGATACTATTCTGAATTCATTTATGAGTTCTAGAAGTTTTCTGGTGGAGTTTTTTGGGGTCTTCTAAATAGAATTATGTTGTTGGCAAATATGAATAGTTTGTGCTCTTCTTTTCCTATTCATATCAATTTAATTTCTTTCTTTTGTCTAATTGCTCTGACTAGAGGTTCAAAGACTATGTTGTTAGAGGTGATGAAAGAGGGCATCCCTGTCTTGTTCCAGTTCTTAGAGGGAATGCTTACAACTTTTCTCCATTTAGAATGATGTTGGCTTTTGGTTTGATGTATATAGCTTTTGCAATGTTGAGCTATGTTCCTACTATCCCTAGTTGACTGAATTTCTATTTAATATCACCAACAGAAATTTATCCTGATATAATAATTTTATGCTTAAATATTTTTCATGATCATGTTATCCATCTCTTCAGTAAGCAAAAGATTCTAAATGTTTTAAAATATTTCTGTATCTAAGCAGGACCACCTCTTCTGACCAGCAGACCTCAGCCAGAGGAGCTCAGGCCTGGCCCAGACCGACCTGTGTAGAATCCAGGTTCATAGCAGGCCTGGGTTCATCCCGCCATCAGCAGACACCTGCCAGAGCTCAGGCCTGGCCCAGATCCACCCACACCAACATACATGGGGCCCAAGCCAAGGGTAGATCCTAGTTCACCCCTGCCCCCCCCCCCCAGACACACACCTGGGAGCTCAAGTCTAACCCATTTCCATCTTGGGACACTGCAGACATCACTATAGACTTCCCTATGCAGTAGCTCCTATCTTTTGACAATAGACAGGGCCTAGAAACAGCTGCATCTCCCAGAAGGCATCCCAAAGACAGTGTGAGCCCACCCTTTCAACCCCATCTCTGTAATACATTGCATCCACCTTGGGGCACCTCCACTATTATCTCAAGTTCCCTCGGCTATTGCAGTCATCAACTTTAGTTGTAGTAGTATACACTGAGAGACACCAGCAGGGTCTGGATGCCCAAAATCAAGATGAGGTACAGACAATCTGCACAGGTACTACAAGAATATAGGGTTGAAAATGTAATATCTCAGAACCACACTGCAAGAAAGGAAGACATATAGACAACATGAAAAAACAAGGGAGGAAAGTTCCCCAAACAAACCAGGATACTACAATACCAGAACCCACGGACAGTGAAGTTGATGAAATATCAGAGAGGGAGTTCAGAAGGTACATAACGAAAATGATCCATGATTTAAAGAATGAGCAAACACAGGCAAAAATTGATCACTCAAAAAAAGAGATAAGAGAGCAAATACAGGTAGCAAAAGATTACTTCAAGAAAGTGATACCAATCAGAAATCCTCAAAATGAAGGAAACAATAAACCAAATAAAATAAAAAAAAAAAAACTCAATGGAAAGCATAACCAACAGACTAGATCACTTGGAAGAAAGAACATCAGATAATGAAGACAAAGTATAAAATCTGGAAAGTAAAGTTGAACACACAGTGAAGGTACTAAGAAACCATGAACAGAACATCCAAGAGTTATGGGACAGCACCAAAAGACCAAATCTAAGAGTTATTGGGATAGAGAAAGGCACAGAGTTTCAAACCAAAGGAATGTACAACCTCTTCAATGAGATAATATCAGAAAATTTCCCAAGCAAGAAGAACAAATTGGAAAACCAAATACAAGAGGCTTGCTGGACACCAAATGTACAAAATTTCAACAGATCTATACCAATGCACATTAAAATGAAAATGCGTAGCACACTGAATAAGGATAGAATCTTAAAATCAACAAGAGAGAGGAATCAGATCACATATAGGGAGACACCAATTAGTATCTCAGCAGATTTTTTTCAACCCAGACTCACAAAGCCAGGAGACTGTGGAACAACATATAGCAAGCTCTGAAAGAAAATGGATGCCAACCAAGAATCTTATATTCAGCAAAATTAAGCTTTAGATTTGAAGATGAAATAAAAACTTTCTATGAAAGAATTTACAACTAGAAAGCCTGCACTATAGAACATTCTCTGAAAAATATTCTATAAAGAGGAAATGAAAAACAATGATGAAAATCAGCAGAGGGAGAAACCAAGTCAAGTTAAATACCAAAAATAAACAAAAATGGCTGGGAATACAAATCATGTCTCAATAATAACCCTGAATGTTAATGGCCTAAACTCACCAATCAAAAGACATAGATTGGCATATTTGATTAAAAAAAAGTACCCCAAAATAAGCTGCCTCCATGAGACTCATCTCATAGGAAAAGACATCCACAGACTGAAGGTGCAAGTTTGGGAAAATCATACCACTCACATGGACTGCAGTAGCAAGCAGGAGTTTCCATCCTCATATCAAATAAAGTAGACTTAAAGCTAAAGTTAATCAAAAGGGATAAAGAAGGACACTACATACTGCTCAAGGGAACCATACACCAACAAGACTTAACAATTATAAATATATATGCCCCAAACAATGGAGAATCTACGACTCTTCTCAAGTTCAAGAGTCAAATAAACCACAACACAATAATTTTGGGTGACTTTAACATACCTCTTTCACCACTGGATAGATATTACAAACAAAAGCTGTACAAAGAAACTATAGAACTCAATAATAAATCAATAACTTAGACTTAACTAACATATATAGACTATTTCATCCTTCAACAAGAGAATACACCTTCTTCTCAGCAGCACATGGATCCCTCTCTAAAACAGACCATACATTATACCACAAGCAACTCTTAGCAAATATAAAAAAAGTAGAGAATTCTATCAGATCATAATGGAATGAAATAAAAAATCGATGATAAAATGAAAAATAAAAGCTACTCCAACACCTGGAGACTAAATAATATGCTACTGAATGAACAATGGGTTATAGAAGACATCAAGGAGAAGATTAAAACATTTTTTAGAGGTGAATGAGAACACAGATATAACATATTGAAATCTCGGGGACACTATAAAGGCAGTTCTAAGAGGAAAGTTCATTGCATGGAGTTCATTCCCTTAAAATAAGAAAAAGTCAACAAATAAATGTCTTAACATTACATCTCAAAGTCCTAGAAAAAGAAGAACAAATCTATACCAAAATAAGTAGAAGACAGGAAATAATTAAAATCAGAGCTGAAATCAATGAAATTGAACAAAAGAAACCATTGAAAAAACTGACAAAACAAAATGTTGGTTCTTTGAAAAAATAAATAAAGTTGACAAATGCTTAGTCATGCAAATGAAGAGAAGGAGAGAGAAAACTGAAATTACTAACATATGTGATGAAAATGGAAATATCACAACAGACACTACAAGAAATACAGAAGATAATTAGAAATTATTTTGAAAACTTGTACTCCAATAAAATAGAAAATATCGAAGCCATCGACAAATTTCTAGAGTCATATGATTTGCCCAAATTGAATCAGGATTATAGACACAATTTAATCTGATCATTTTTAAGCAATAAAATCGAAGATGCCATCAGAAGCCTACCAATAAAGAGAAGCCCAGGACTGCATGGATATACAGCCGAATTCTACAAGACCGTTAAAGAAGAACTAATACCAATACTCTCAATTTATTTCAGAACATAAAAAAAGAGGCAGCACTTCCAAACTCATTCTATAACGGCAGTATCACCCTGATTTCAAAACCAGGCAAAGACACATCAAAAAAAGAAAACTTTAGACCAATATTTCTAATGAACATAGATGCAAAAATTCTCAATCAAATTCTAGCAAATCCAATACAAAAACATGTCAAAAAGATCATGCACCACAATCAAGTGGGGTTCATCCCAGGGATGCAAGGTTGGTTCAACATATGGAAATCAATAAATGTGATTATCACATCAATAGAATTAAAGATAAGAACCATATCATCATCTCAATAGATACAAAAAAAAAAAGCATTTGACAAAATGTAGCACCCCTTCATGTTCAAAACACTAGAAAAACAAGGGATAACAGGAAAATATCTCAACATTGTAAAAGCTATCTATGCTAAGCCCCAGGCCAACATCATTCTAAATGAAGAAAAATTGAAAGCATTCCCTCTAAACACTGGAACAAGACAGGAATGCCCTCTTTCACCACTTCTATTTAACATAGTTCTTGAAACACTGGCCAGAACAATTAGACAAAAGAAATGAAAAGGATATAGACAAGTAAAGAAGAACTCAAATTAGCACCATTTGCTGACAATATGATTCTATACCTAGAAGAACCAAAAAATTCCACCAGAAAACTTTTAGAACCAGTAAATTAATTCAGCAAAGTAGCAGGAAACAAAATCGACACACATAAATTAAAGGCATTTCTAAATATCTGTGACAAATCTTCTGAAAGGGAATCAAGGAAAACTACCCCATTTACAATAGCTTAAAAAAAACAACAAAACAAAATAAAATAAATAAATAAGTAAATAAAATACTTGGGAATCAACTTAATGAAAGATGTGAAAGGCTTCTACAAGGAAAACTACAGAGTGCTAAAGAAAAAAATTAAAGAAGACCTTAGAATATGGAAAGATCTACCTTGCTCTTGGATAGGCAGAATTAATATTGTCAAAATGACCATACTACCAAAAGTACTATACAGATTTAATGCAATTCCAATCAAAATCCCAGTGACATTCCTCATAGAAATAGAAAAAGCAAACATGAAATTCATCTGGAAAAATTAGAGACCCAGAATAGCTAAAGCAATCCTTAATAAGAAGAGTGAATCAGGTGGCATCACTATACCAGATCTTAAACTATACTACAGAGCAATAGTAACAAAAACAACATGGTATTGGCTCCAAAATAGACTTGCAGACCAATGGTACAGAATAGAGGACACAGAGACTGCCTCACCTAATTATAGTTATCTTATATTAGGCAAAGTCACCAAAAACAAACATTGGAGAAAAGATAGCCTCTTCAACAAATGGTGCTGGTAAAACTGAAAATACTTATGCAACAAAGTGAAATTAAACCCCCACCTCTCATCATGCACAAAACTCAACTCATAGTGGATCAAGGACCTAGGAATTAAACCAGAGATTCTATGCCAAATAGAAGAAAATGTAGGCTCAAATCTCCATCATGTTGGATTAGGCCCCAACTTCCTTAGTAACACTCCTATAGCACAAGAATTAAAATCAATAATCAATAAATGGGATGGATTCAGACTCAAAAGCTTCTTCTCAGCAAAAGAAATAATCAGTGAGGTGAATAGAGAGCCTACTAATTGGTAACGAATTTTTACCACATGCTCATCAGATAGAGCACTAATCTCTAGAGTATATAAAGAACTCAAAAATCTTAACACCAAAAAAAAAATAAATAAATAAATAAATAACCCAATCAATAAATGGCCCAAGGAACTGAACAGATACTTCTCAGAAGAAGATAAACAATCAATCAACAAATATATGAAAAAAATGTTCAACATCTATAGCAATTAGAGAAATGTAAATCAAAGCCACTGTAAGATTTCATCTCACTCCAATCAGAATGGCAGCTATTAAGAATACAATCAACCATAAATGTTTGTGAGGAGGTGGGGAAAAAGCACTCATACATTGCTGGTGGAACTGCAAAGGTGCAGCCAATATGGAAAGTAGTATGGAGAATCCTTGGAAAACTGGGAATGGAACCACCATTTGACCCAGCTAACCCTCTCCTCAGTCTGTTACCCAAAGAACTTAAAACAGCACACTACAGGGATACAAACACATCAATGTTTATAGCAGCACAATTCACAATACCTAAACTGTAGAACCAACCTAAATGCCCTTCAGTAGAGAATAGATAAAGAAAAATGTGGTATGTATACACAATGGAATATTATTCAGCATTAAAAGAGAATAAAATCATGGCATTTGCAGGTAAAGGGATGAAGCTAGAGACTATAATGCTAAGTGAAATTAGCCAATCCCACAAAACCAAATGGCCCAATGATTTTTCTGATTTAAGGATGCAGATTCATACTGTGGGGGGAGGGAGGGATGAGAGGATTAAATAAACTCTAGATGAGGCAAAGGGGAAAAGGGGAGAGAGAGAAAAGAAGGGGGCAAAGGGGTAGGGAAGACAGTGGAATGTGATGGTCATCATTTCCCTAAGTATATGTATGAAGACACAATGAATGTGACTCTACTTTGTGTACCACCAGAGATATGAAAAATTGTGCTCTATATGAGTAATATGAATTGTAATATATTCTGTTGTCATATATAACAAATTAAAAATCAAAAAAATTGAAAAACATTTCTGTATCTATTGCAATTATGGTAATTAATTATTCACATGTCCATTGATAAATATCACTGTTTCCTAGGCTGAAATAGAGTATCAATAGCTCGTGTTCATTTTTATAGATAGAAGGACCAAGAAATTCTGTCCATCTAAAAAAGTACTATAGATGGGATAGGATGGTGGTTTTTTTTAAAATAACTCAATTAACACAATTATTTTAACTTCTGAGGAATCTACAAAAAATAACTTGATCTTATTTTAATTTTTTGAGCATTTATATTGCACTATATATATGTGTGTGTATATATGTATATTTAAATTAGAGCTGTATAGTTATAGTTAGTGGTTCATCTTGTTAAACTTATACATGCATGGAATTTGATTTCAGTTCATGATACACACCTCCACCCTAGTTCTCTCCGCATTTCCTTTATGGTCTATCCTTTCTTCTACTCTAGTAGATATACTTATGCTTATCTATTTCTTTATATTTGATTGTTCTTTCTACCTATGCCTAAAGGTGAGATTCCCTGTAGTAAATTTATATGTGCATATAACATGATTTTTTTAAAGAATTCATTCTGCATTGCCTCCCCTTACCCACCTCTCCACTCTGCCTCTTTCTTTAAAAAAATTGTTTGTTCTAATTAGTTATATATGACAGTAAAATGAACTTTTATACGTCATACATAGATGAAGTATAATTTCTCATTCTTCTGGTTGTACATGATGTAGAATCCCATGTAATTATATATATATATATATATAATATATATATATATATATATATATATATATATATATATATATATACACACACACACACACACACACATAAGGTAATAATGTCTGATTCATTCTACTACCCTTCCTACTCCCAAACCTCCTCCTCTCCTTCCTCTCTCCTTTCTCTCCCCTCTATCTAATCTAAAGTAACTCAATTGTTCCTTAGTCCCCCTCCCCGCCTTGTTATAAATTAGCATCCACATGTCAGAGAAAACATTCAGCCTTGGATTTTTTTGGATTGGATTATTTCACTTAGCATGATATTCTCCAGTTCCATCCATTTACCAGCAAGTGCCATAATTTCATTCTTCTTTAAGGCTGGGTAATATTGCTATATACACACATATACATATACATATACATATATACACACTTACATATATACACATATGTATGTGTATTTCTCATATTTTCTTTATCCATTCATCTGTTGAAGTGCACCTAGGTTGGTTCTGTTGTTTAGCTATTATGAATTGAGCTGCTATAAACATTGATGAGGCTGCATCACTGCAGTATGCTGGTTTTAATTCCTTTGTGTATAAACCAAGGAGTGAAACAGCTGGGTCAAATGGTGGTTCCATTCTATAACTTGATGGTCTTTAACCACAAATTATTCTCGATCATCCCTTATTAAACAGCTTTAGTTCTTGCTCCATTTATGTTGAAAGCAATGAACTGGAAACACCTGACTTGCCAAAGAACATGGTGCTCAGGCATCATTACTCACTTTCTCAACATCAATTACAAATTTTCTATTGTCCCTTCACTTAGAAATCTAGAGATATTTTTATCTAGGTCAATACAACATTGCAGGATTGCAGTGGGTGAGAGGTTTGTGTTTCTCTAACATGGAAGAAAAGGCTATCATGAAAGAAAGCTGCAGAAGACCAAAAATCACATCTTTGCCTTAAGGCTTCCCTTACCTATGCACCTTGACGACACTTTCACCACTCCAGGGCAGATTGATTGAAGAAAGAAGTACAAATAAGAGTTTAAAAACTGCAAATAAATTACATTAAAGTCATCTGAGTATCCCAAGTGTGCCTTGGAAAATATTCACAAGTCACTAGGAACAAATACACCCTTGTCTAAAAGAAAAATCCTACCTGTACTCTTCTTATATAATAGCTCTAACACATCCATGTGGTTATTTTCTAGTCATAGTTCCTCCTCCTCGATTGTGAAAAACTGCAGACAGGAGCTTTGTCTTCTTTTACTACATCTTCTAATACTTAGCCTGGACTTGACACAGACCAAATAGCATATGCCAATTAAATGTATATTTGATGAATAAAAAACTGTGGTACAAAGCAAAAATTGCTTAGTGTTATATTTTAGTGAAGTAAAGATGATAACAAAATAGTGGTTTTTTTATGATCCCATTTTTATCAAAAGAAGCATATGCAAATATATGTGATATTATATAAAGGAAATATACAATAGGAGGAAATATCTTCAAAATATCTCTGTAGATTACTAAGAGGATAAATTTTTTTGTTTTGTTTTGGAAATCTCTATTTTTTGGTGTGCCTACAAAATACTCAGGCACGTTTTATAACATTTTATAAAGTTTACAAATAAACAAGTACCAAATAGAAGAGACAGCACATCTGGTTAGGGTATAATGTCCTGGAACAGCTGCAAGCTGGCCTCAGCCCAAGAAAAGGGAAACTGCTGGTAACCAAGAAATATTACGTCCTCCCTTTTCTTGATTTTTTTAGACAAACCACCATGATCATGTCAGCAGTTTGGGCAACTAGTTCATGACAGCTCAAACACAGACACCCACAAATTTTGTCAGGCACTTTTACCCACACTTAAGGAGTAGCTTATATAAAGAATCGCTGCCATATTGGTTTAAAATGAAGGAGCTGTGTAGTTCTCAGTTAAGAAATTCTGGATTCCTGTGTATAAATCTTATGCAACACTTGGCTATAACAACAAAAACACTTGGGAATTGGAAATGATCCCATGGTATTGTTTAGGAGGGAAAATGAATTCATTCCTACATGTACCATGACTCACACCCTCAAGTTCACACTATTTTGTTTTTTCAATAATGTTAATTTGCTTAACCTATAACTAAATAATATTTAATATTAATGGCTTAGAAAGATTGATTCATAGAAATAAATTCACAAATCAAAATAATTGAATTAATAATAGTCATGTTTATGAAAAATAAGATTATTTCTCTAACTTCAAATGATTTCTGCTTTCTTTTAGACATTTGCGAAAGTAACAGCTAAACATATGCTAACAACCCTAAACTGATTGGTTTTGGGTGCTGCTATTGTTTAAGATTTTCTAGTTTAAGCAGACAAAGTCATTCTGAGAAACGTACAAAAGTAAATTTAAAAAAAAAAATTTGTAAAAATTACATACCTTTGAACCACTATGGAATCCAAGTTCCTGAAACAAGAAAACTAGATTAGACGGATTCATCCACTATAATACCATCATAAAGCTGAATAAAAAGGAAAAGACAATGATTTTAGAATTTCCCAATAAATATTAATATGACTATACCTTCTCACCCCTCCATCCTAATTCACATGAAATGAGAAATATAATATGAAAAAAGGAAAACCAAATATAAAGGAGTGGAAACTACAGAAGGATATCATCTATATGTCAAAAATTTCTGGAGTTTATGGGGCTGGGGTTGTGGCTCAGTAGTAGAGTGCTTGCCTAGCATGGGTAATACACTGGGTTCAATTCTCAGCACATATAAATAAATACAATAAAGGTCCATTTACAACTACAAAATTTTTTTCTGGACTTTCTATAAGCTGTACCAGAAGGGACTGTGGAAGAAAAGGTAAAGCCATGTCTTTACTGATGTCTTGTGAAAGAAGACTAGGAAGGTGGGGTGGTACCGTAATAGGACCCAGGAGAATCCTACTACTGTCCAAGAGAGGTAAAGCAGTTGAAATGGACAAAGCAATGGTTTATCATAAGCTGTGCAAGATCTTGATTTTAGGAATAAACATAATGTCATATATTTGACTGCATAGTTTTACTGTTTGTCACATAAAACATGAAAAGGAGCCTTCCAAACACAGAAAATGCTCATTACTGGAATTATTCCTGACTGCCTTAACTCCAGTATCTCATCTCTCTGTAACCTACTGCTATACTCATGCGTGTTGGTTTCTCGATTAACTAATAGTTCATGGGAAATTTCATATTCGTTTTCCATATTCAGAAGTGGACATGAATTTCTTACCAAACTCACCTCATTTGCTACTGTGGGAAAATGTAAACTTCCTTATATAAGGATATGTATAGAAATACAAAAAAAGTTGCTAAATAATTGGGCATAGTGGTAAAGACCTGGTGAATGGGGAGGCCTAGGCAGGAGGATAGCAAGATTGGGGCCAGCTTCAGGAGCTTAGCAAGACCTTGTCCCAAAAAAAAAAAAAAAAAAAAAAAAAAAAAAAAAAAAAAATATATATATATATATATATATATATATATATGTATAAAAGGCTTGGGATGTAACCCAGTAGTAAGATACCCCTTGGTTCAATCCCCTGTACTCCTGCCAAAAATCATTAATTACATGATACAGTTCAAAATGAGAAATTGGTTTGTGTAATCATAAATAATGATTTTTGTTAATAAACTCAGGATACACCTAATTTAAATAGCATAAGTTCAACATTTTGATTTGAGATTTCAACAAGTTTTATGAGAACATTATGTCTATAAAACTATATTATAATATCAATTTTCAGATATGTATTATATATATGTAAGATCATGTAAAACTTCATATAAATGGAAAAATTTAGTGAAAAATTTAAAAGTGCATGAAAGCAAAAATATAATTGACTACTATAGAAAGCAAATTAATGAAGTAGAAGAAAAAATTAATGAGAATAAAATGATAAAAGAGAGAATAAATAAAAAACACTAAATATGTATTTAATTGAGAGTCCAACATAAAACAAAAAGTGAGCAATGGGATCATAGCAATTATAAAAATAATAGACGTCTTCTTTGAGTTAAGGATTAATTTGGAATAGATGAAAGACTTTACAATATACCATAAAAAGTAAATAAATAAAAGAGCAGTATAGTAACATGTCCATTTTGAAAAAAAATTAAGAATTAAAAACTCTTCACCCCTTCAAAAGGAAAATGTTAAAAACAACATGTAGGACCATAGAGATAGCTCAGGGGTAGAGCATTTTCCTTTCACGTGTGAGACCCTAGCACCCTCCACATCCGCACAGAGGCAAAACAACATGCTGTATAAAAATAGGAAAAAACACACTGATCTTGGACTTATCTCTTAAATACTAAATATGTGGCCATAAGAAAACAATATTTGTAGCATATTAAAAGGAATGATGGTAACCCAAGAATGCTATATTTATATGTCTAACTTTTCACTCATGAAGTGTAACATTTTCCCCTCATGTTTATGGAAAACACTCACTTCACCTTCCTAAAAAAGTAACTTAATACCCCAAAGTCCAAGATAATTTAAAACATTCCATGGGTGCAGATACCATAGTATAAGAGAAAAGATGGCTATTATGAAATGCAGAAATCATTTTGGAACTTTCTGTTGAAAATAATATTGATCTAATATCCAGGACCACTTTTTTTTTTCCTCTCAGGGCAATTACTCAGTTAAGTTTTCAGAGAGGAATCTCAAGGTGAAAGATGAACAGGGTTGGTTACCATTGGCTGTAACCGAATAGATTCCAAACCTCCATATATCTTGACTATAATATAAACCCACTGCATGCACAGCATCCTTCAGTCATTCCAAGAGACTCGGGTGGTAAAGGAGTTGGTAAAATGTTCATGCTGCTTCCTGTGTCAGGAACAATAATTGTCTCCAATCCAGGTTTCTTGCCTATTCTGCCAGTAGACTGGACAGGGTACCAGGATTATATAAAAATAGATTAAATCTTTGAAATAACTAGAAAAGTCACAACTAAATGAAAACTTTACCTGTGAAAAACCAAGGAGAGGGAAAGATGGAAGCAACTGTAACTTAAAATCCAGAAGAAAGAATCAAAATCAAGAACAAAAAATCAGTATGATTCCATGAAAACATGGACAGATATGCTATTAAAATATTCTGCTTGCATCAAAATGCAAACTGTTATTTACCAGAGCAATGCTTACAACAAAATTATTCACAAAGGCTAAGCATAAGAAGTTAAAGTATTTCTGAAAAACAAATTTTAATTAGTACCAAGAGCTTCAAAAACATGTTTCTTTCGACCCAGGCAGAAATTTACATTAAAAAATAATCAGTGATAAATGCACAGGTTTATGTACAAAGATATTTATTTTCAAAGTTATTTGCAATGATGACCTGAAAAAAAGAATGTAAATCTCCTGAAAAGGAAAGTGTAATAAACAATATTGTTAAACAAAGGACTGATAGGTAGTCATTTAAAATAATGTTTTTGAATTATATTTTATGGCATTTGAAAACGTTACTATACAATATTAATGAAAAAACATTTTGAAATTATATATGAGACATGACTTACAATGTTAAATGAAATTTCATGCATAGAAGATTGACAGGAAAATCATGAAAGATTAGCATTGCTTCTCACTGAATGTTGAGTTAGGGTGTTAATTTCTTCTACTCATTCAGTGTTTTAAAAACTTTTCACAAAATCTGGAGATACTCAATAAATACTCAAATAAATACTCAATAAATACTAAAAAATCTCAATTTATATGAATATGTGTCGCGACCCCTTGCCCGCAAGGAAGACGCAACTCGGGAATCTTCTTTCAACAGTTTATTCAGGCCCTGGATATTTCTTCTTCTTCCCCTCGGATGCCCCTCCCAGCCTTAATAAAGCATCCCAAGCCCCAATGCAAAGCTGCCGCGTGGAGCTTTCTCACAGGGTGGTGAAAAATCATGTGCCAACTCTCCCAGATAAGAAGTTGTTTGTCACAGACCACAGCGGAGCCAGCGTCATCTTGTAATGGCGACCATAATCTGCAGAAACGGCAGAAGCGGCTCACCACAGTTCCCCCTTTTCTGTTTTCTTAAAACAATACAGGCGAGAGTAGAGGTCCTATCCCACTGTGCAGAAGTGGCTGCATAGTATGACTCAGTCCTAAGGAGGCGCCTTCCCCAGATCTGAGGCCATATCAGCCGACGCCTTTTTTCGTGGGGCGGGGCGTGAACGCGTCTAACCCGCATGCAATAGGACATGCTCTCCTTGAGGTCCACGTCAAGGATCACTCAAGTGCAGTGCCTTGCCTCGCATCCTGTATCGTGACGATGGTGGACGAAGGGGGATAGCTGAGGCTGAACTGTGGCTGTTTATAATGACAAACAAGTTGACAGCACCCTGAAAGAAAGGCACGGACTTCAAGGCGATAGAAAAGCACTAGTGTGGAAACCCATCTGCGTGCAATGGCAGTAAGACCGGCAGAGTGCAAGGGCTTTCCAACACTAAGAGAATAACAAGGAAAGTCATGTCGATCCCAGTGCAATGTTATAATAACTTGGGGTGTAACGACCATGACAAACGTTTACTGCTTAAGATGCGCAAGCCAGACTTGAGGCGAGTTGCCATTTTCTAAAGCTGCAAGAGCTTGTATGATCATAGCCTTTTCTTGTGCATGGCGAGTTTTAAGGCGACAGAGAAGCCACAAACAAAGTACAACACCGAAGCAACACATTGCACCAAAAATGCCTACTCCCACCCACTCTTTGAAGAAGGAAAAAGCAGAAGATATCCAATCGGTGAATTGACCCAAAGTCACTGGTTCGACACGGGTACTGTTCAAAACAGCTATCTGGGTTAGTTGAGACTGGATCATGTTTTCTGCTTCCATGGACCAGGTTCCGAATGGATACTCCCCGATGATGTGGGAGGCATTTCTGGAATCATAAAATCTGACAGAGGTTATACATAAATGTGCACGTTGATCAACACAACCCAAATGTACTAGGTCAGACAATTCCTCAACTTGAGCTTGAAGCAGATCTATCCTTTGATTAGCAGCCAGAATCCCAGATAAAATGTGTTGATTAATTCTACTTTGAGACTCAAGTATGGTGGATGTTTGTTGAATAACCTGATTAATAGTGGCAGCAGTTTGAACCTGGCTGGCCATGGCTACTCCAGCTGTAACTGCTGCAGCAGCAGACACTGCCACAGCTGTCACTATAGCTGCCCTAATTCCAAAATCTCTACAGGCTCTAAGTAGTTCAACAATAGGAAATGACTCTGGATCTGCAGTAACCGGGATCGGGACAAAAGTTGGAATTTTCATAACCATTGCCGTAGTCCAGGAGCCATTCCAACACTCAGACAAATAACAGGTAATATCAGAACAATTAAGCATCCCCTGTAATGTAACATTAGCAAAAAGAAACAGGAACGGAGATTGGAGACGGACTGCTGCGGAGGGTAATGTAGCATTAAACAATTGTGAATTGTGTGAAGTAATTTTAAGTCTCCTACCTCGCTCCGAGTCTTGGGTACTGCCAGAAACATTAAACAGCCAACTTTGGACTCCTAATATTTCCCTGGGGAAACACAAGCGCGGACTAGACTAGCCCAATCTGAGGGAGTCATGCAAAATCTAGTAAGTCCTTCCACCTGAGTGAGAGTGAAAGCGGCATCTATGCCATAACTGCGGACAGATTCTGCCAAGGTTTTAATTATCTTGAAGTCTAAAGGCTCATGATATCTTCCCCTGTTATTGTCCTGAAATACAGGGTATGCAAGTCCCATATCTGTATTAACTGTCCTCCAAACTTGTGCATGAAAAGATCTCCCGGAACCTTGGCTCCCCCCCACATACGGAGGTGGGGCAATCGGCACCATATCTTCTTCTAGATATTCTACCTCCTCCTCCTCAGAGTTTTGTTGACCAATGTTAACTCCCTTCCCCTTCTTACAGTAGGCCTGTGTGCCCTGTGTCTCCTTTTTCTTCTTTTTCATTTTTATCTTATGTAGTTGTTGTAACAATATATCAAGGTCCTCAGAACTCTCTGAGTCGCTTGTGTTCTCAGGCGTTTTTAATTCGGTCAAGTCTGGGTAGAGCCTTCTCCTATTTTTATCTTCAGGCTCTTTTGCCTTCTCACTACTGTTACTTTTAATACTCTCTGCCACTTCACTACATGATCCTTCAGATTTTTCCTCATGCAGCTGCTCAAGAATAGCTTGACCCTCACTCACAGCTTCCTGGCATTTACCATCTGTTATACACCCTCTAACTAACTTCCAAAGTGGTATAATGCCACCCTGCAAGGTACCTTGCTCATGAGTGAAATCTAGATCTTTCCCTAATTTGTCCCAGCTGGGAACCGTAAGACTCCCTGAAAAAGCAAACCAAGGAGCCGCTATATCAGCTTCTCTTAAAAACATCTGCAAAGTACTCTGCTTTATCTTAAGTCCTTTTGAATGTAACAACCCATCTAGGGCCAACAAAATTGGGCTTGAAGAAGCAACGCCCATAATGTTTTTAGAGCTATAAAGAAAGTGAAAGTACAAAAGTCCCTGCTCTCTTCCTTTTACAGGGGAGCGTTCCGTTCTATAAATTCCCCGCTCTCTTCCTTTTACAGGGGAGCGTCCCTGTCGTCACAACAACAAAAGAAGCACAAAAAACAAAAGCGAAATGACACAACAAAAGAAACACAGAAAACAAAAGCGAAAGTACACAGTGCAGCTGCAATAAAATGTAAGGCTCTCTCTGTGTTTACAGAGGAGCTGCCCCGCTTTGGTCGCGGATCCCACTTACCTGGGACTAACCCCGCTTTGATCGCGGATCCCACTTACCTGGGACTAACCGGTACACCACCCCTGACTGCTGAAAGTTCTGGTTCCCGGGTCTCGGCACCACTTGTCGCGACCCCTTGCCCGCAAGGAAGACGCAACTCGGGAATCTTCTTTCAACAGTTTATTCAGGCCCTTGATATTTCTTCTTCTCTCTCTCGGATGCCCCTCCCAGCCTTAATAAAGCATCTCAAGCCCCAATGCAAAGCTGCCGTGTGGAGCTTTCTCATAGGGTGATAAGGGATTACATGCCAACTCTCCCAAATAAGGAGTTGTTTATCACAGGCCACAGTGGAAGCCGGCGCCATCTTCTAATGGCGGCCACGGTCTATAGGAATGGCTCACCACAGAAAACAAAAAAAATATATTTAGACAATGACCTCATTGGTTCACAAAAAAGTTAGAGTGTATTATAAAACTAAAGGTAAAGCACAAAAATTATAAAATTTGAAGAAAGTAACATTTGTTGACCTTGAGTTTAGCGATGACATTTTCTGTACACCACTGAAATCTTGATTCATGAAACATGAAATTAATAAAATGTAACTTATTAAATGTAAGAGCTTTATCTGTGTGAAATTCTATGTAAAGAAAAAGGAAAGACAAATGTTATACAGGAAGTATTATTTTCATAAAAAGATAAGCATCCAAACTGTACAAATACTTATAAGTCTTATCCATTAACAAACAACTGGATAAAGAAAATACAGTACATATGCCCAATGAAATATTATTATGACTCTGAAAAGTAGGAAATTCTTTCATTTTAAATAACATGAATTAATTTGGAGAACATTATGCTAAGTAAAATAAGCCAGACCCAGAGAAATAAATATCACAAGTTCTACTTGCATGTGGAATCTAAAACAACTGAGCTCATAGAAGCAGACAATAGAATGGTGGTCACAAGGGGCTCAGGGGCTGGGGCCATGGAGAGAGGGTCAAAGTGCACAATGTTTGGGTTAGACAAGGATTATTTGAGATCTATTGCACAGAATGATGAATATAGTTAATAATAATGTGCATTCAAAATTGCTAAGAATACATTTCAAATGATCTCATTGTAAAAATAAATATTTAGGTGATTCATATGGCATTCAGCCTGATTTAATAATTCCAGACTATATTCATATACAATTACATCATTCGGTACTCCATAAATATATACAACCATAATTTATCAATTAAAAATACTTTTGAAAACTGATAAGTAAAACAAAAAATATGAACAGACATCTCACTAAAGATGAAACAGATGGAAAATAGCATATAAAAGAATGCTCAAAAGCAAATACAATTAGAAAAAAATGGATATTTAAAACAAATGAAATACCACTACACTCTTATTATACCTAAAAAAAGAGTAAATGATGATGAGATGATGATGACAAGAGCAAATAATGGTGAGAATAAGAAACTCATGTATTACTTAAGAACTCTCATATATTACTTCTGGGAATGATATAGTCATTTTTGCAGTTTGTCAGTTTCTTACCAAAGCAGGAAATTTGCTAAAGAAAATGCATACTAAGAATTTTTTACATTTACATAATAAACTTAAAATCTGCCTTTACAACTGATACTATTCATAGTATAGGGATTTTTAAAGGAAACTTGGATGGGGTCATGGAAATTCTATATAATCCATTCAATTATCTGTAAACATTATAATATTCTAAAATATTGTCTATTAAGAAGTACTCTGCTACAATCAAGAAACAATCACTGTTAGTTAATTTTCAGAATCTGAACATTAAAAATCAGTATTTTATGCAACTATGAAGGCAGATTTTATTATATAAATGTTAAAAATACTTAATGTGTATTTTCTTCAAAAAAGTACCTGCTTCAGATTCTCATAATAAATGAATTTATAAATGGATAACTTAGGTATAATAAGAAAATATAAATTTTATAAGAAAACCAGTTTTTCCTGTCCCCACTAAAATAATTATTTAAAAATTATTGGTTTGAAAGTTTGCCACCTTTTAGTCTCTCCAGAAGCCCATATGCTCAGGTTTAGTTCACTCCTTGAAGTTGGATGTTAGAGTCTTTTAAAACTTAGAGAAACACAAAAATCTGTGGTGAGCCGCTTCTGCCGTTTCTGCAGACTATGGTCGCCATTACAAGATGGCGCTGGCTCCGCTGTGGTCTGTGACAAACAACTCCTTATTTGGGAGAGTTGGCGCATGGTTTTTCACCACCCTATGAGAAAGCTCCACGTGGCAGCTTCGCATTGGGGCTTGAGATGCTTTATTAAGGCTGGGAGGGGCATCCGAGAGGGAGAAGAAGAAATATCAAGGGCCTGAATAAACTGCTGAAAGAAGATTCCTGAGTTGCGTCTTCCTTGCAGGCAAGGGGTCGCGACAAAAATCTACCTGATTTTTCATCTTTCATGACAGAGAATAGACAGAACAGCATGATGAACAGCCTTCATTCCATATGTTCTATTTAAATCTTGCCAATTTCAATGTTGTAAAAAGTGCAAATAAAAACCAACTACCTATTTTTCATTCTCTCTGATTCTGGATTAAAGAGAAATTACTTTCACATGTGGAGTCAATAAAAAGGTGTAATAAAAAGTTTAATTTAAAGTGAGCCTTAAATAAGACTATTTGAAAAAAATAGAAAAAAAGAGGGAGAAAGAAAGAGCACAGAAATCAGATGCAGATTCAAGGAGTTTGGTGACAGGAAGCCAAAAGACAATAGTTGGAAAGTTATGCTGTGAAAAGTTTAAAATGATTTATCACTCGCCAGAACGGTGAATTACTTAAATTACTAGGAGAAAATTATGTAAAAGGAAAACTATATAAAGTTCCCTTTAAATTGAGAAATTCAAAGTGGATAATAATGTTAGTTTGAATATGTTGATGTAAAATAAAGAGGGCATAGAGACAAAAAGGGTGAGAGGAATTTATAATAATGAAGACATTAAGGTTTGAGTATTGCAGGCATTGATTAATACACATTTTTTAACATAAATTGCAGTTGAGGTGGGTACAGGAAGGCAAGTAGAAATGCCCATCAGTCAGTAGATTCTGGTAATCAAATGAATATAAAATGACTGATAAAACTTGGGCAATCTACAATGAAATGTTGTATTTAAATATTATAAAATTAATAGAGATCACCCAGTGTTGTATTGAATTTAAAAAAAAAAAATGTAAATGCTGACAGATGAGTGATGAGACTGAAACTTTCTCTTGATTTGTGGTATGTAATGCTCCAGTTTATATGTCTCTGTTAGTTTGAAACAACATACCTAACCCTCAACAATGACTAATTCTCAGAAAAACTTGGTTAGGCTCTGAACTCAGTAAAAAGTACATGTCTTGGTTTTATTTTTTAACTTTTAAATCTCACCTTCTTCCTTGATAGGTCTCATAATTTCCTTGAATCTGTTGAATATGCAGAATTTCATTGATTATGTTACATAGACAATAACATACTGCAACACTACAATAATTATCCAGTAGAATGTTAACTCACATGTATTTCTTTGGCCTATGACACATTACTTCAAATAATAATAATTATTTAGAAAACATTCCATTAAAATAATTGTTTTTTTCTCTTAAGTTTATTTACAATCTGTTGAGATCTTTAACATTTGATAGTATACTCTTAAACTTGGCATAGAATTTTATCTCTAACTACTTGACCAATCTTTCAAGTTTATTACATCAATAAAATTTGAGTGTCTTAATGTTTTTTATAATAACTTATTTAATTAAACAAAAAGGGGTTGCTCAATCATGATGTGCTTTCATTAATTCTTTAGGTATTATAAATATTAATTTTTTGAGTAAAGAATCTTTCAATCTGGTTCATATCAATTAACACATCAATTATTACACCAATCCAACTAAGAGTCCCAAGGCTTTGTTTTGTTTGTGTGTTTTGGCTTCCATTTGGCAGCTGCAATTTGTTCATCATAAAATCCATAATGAATATTCAAAACCAGCTCGAGTTAGGCAAATTCAAAATCCTCTTGCATATTTATGACCACTGTGTTAGAAATTTGTTTTTTCTCTTGTAATGTACTTTATTATCATGTCTAAAAATGTCTGTATATAATATCGTATTCTAGTTACTATACATGTTGTATAGATGTGTAAGCCAGGTTAATATTTCTGTCTAGAGAAAAATAATATTTGTCTAACTCTATTGTTTAATTTATATATATTAATTTTGGTGATGTATGTACAATATTAGTCAATTAACATTAGAAATTCCACTCAAAAGTTATTGATATTTCATTATTTCTCATATATTTCAAATAAATTTGCTCAATATCATTTACTAAATGAGATTTAATTTGAAAGTACTCTCCATTTTCCCCAGCCGTAAAAACCATATAATTCTCCAATTTCATTTATGTAGCTATAGTCTTCTGTTAGCCTATCCATTTATTCATCAAATTTTTTCTTCATAGTGCCAGGAGTGAAGATTTTTTAAAAATGGTCTATTGTTTTCAAATTCAAAATATTAGGAAATTTCCAGGTGCATAAGACATACAACGAATATTTTTTAATGAACAAATGAATGAAAGGTTAAGTCAAATTTTCTCAAGGTTTCTTAAATTCTACAAAAGGTTTTGATGTTTATATCAATTCCTAAAGACAAATAAGTTACATTTGTAGTCCCTCAATCCAGTACAACTATTCAAAGTTAGAATAGATCATGTTACTGTTATATTTTAACAACTGTGAGAAAATAAATGGTACTCTAAGTATAATAAATTATTTTTTGTGGGAGAAGAAAGAGCATCCATATTGATGGTAAGTATCACTGCAGGTGTTAATTCCTGGTAAAGTTGCTACCATATTTAGAAAGAGCAGAAATCATCCACTCAACTGAGACCATGCAATTCTATCCTTTAATTGAAGTTTTTTCTGTCCACTTGGCCTATGCCAGCTAGGTAGTGATGAGGCTACAGTTTGTTTTGCCCTATATGTGGGAATAAAGCAATTGACCAAAAGTGTCTGTCTTACCCAGTTGCCCTTTTCCAGGTCTTTTGGTTAGGAAGAAGCAGTTCCTATTGCACTAATTTTTGTTTGTACCCACTGAAATTTCCAGATGCAGGCTTCTAGACATGAGCCAGTTAAGAAAGTACAGGTAACTCATAATTTCAGTTATATCCTGGGTGTCAGTCAGTAAATTCTGCCTCTAGGGTGCCTTTTTCTCTCCAACTTTCAGAAGATTTTGTTTTGTTTTGTTTTGTTTGTTTTAATTATTTATTTAGTGTTTTTGATGTCTCCTATGCGTTATAGATTGTTTTTTTAGTTTTACTTAGTGGGATGAATGTAAATAAAATCATTTATATTCTATATCCCTGAAAACTGACATAATTTAAATTTTACTGATTCTTTTCTTCATAAAAAGTATTTACTATCCACTTATAAAAATAATATTTCAAAATTGTCAAGAAAAGTGTGTGTATATAAACCTTTTTCTTCATTAGCCTCATAAATCGTAATAGCTCTGGGAATGGTGGTGTTTGCCTCTAATCCTAGAGGTTTGAAAGACTGTGGCAGGAGGATGATGAGTTCAAAGCCAGCCCCAGCAAAAGTGAGATGCTAAGCAACTCATGAGACCCTGTCTCTAAATAAAATACAAAAAAAAAAAAAATAGGAATGAGTATGTGGCTCAGTGGTTGAGTGCGGCTAAATTCAATCCCTGGTCCTCCCTCCCCCTCCTCCCAAAAATAACAAAATAACTTATTTGTATGCCGTATTCATTTTTTCCAAATAGAATATTCATTTGATGGGGAGAGGTATCATGTATCCATCAGCCTTGTGACCTCAAAACCACCAAACACTGTGTAACCACTCAGTAATAGTTGTTGAATACTTTAATCTGCTTTTAGAAGGACATAAAATATGTTTGCACTCAGTCTTCATGTACATTTTTTTAAGTTTGTTTTTCTTCTTTTCTAATTTTTGAGCTCCTCAAATCACTTCAGAGAATTCTTTCCTGAAATTCTAGCTAGAAAACACTTTCTAAAATCTCTAAAGCAGAGCTGTAATTCAGCAGAGTATTTCATGTCAATCCTGGTGACAGTCATTAGGGATCTTCTCCTGCCAGTCTTCCTCCAGCCATCTGCTCTCCTCCTCAATCCCTCTCCACACTCACAATTACTCTCAGACTTACTGATACAAACTCCCACCCACTGATACCACGTAACAGTGGCTCACACATTTCAACCCAGGAACCCCAGACCTCACCACTCACACAACTGCAAACATGGACACTTGTATTTACATGGCGTTACTTTCCCATTCTTTCTAACACAAAATCATTCACACACTTGCAAACACATTCTGGTTTACCAGGCTCCCTCAGTTGGGAGAACTTTCCTTCTCTGACTCACTCCCTTCTCCTTGCCCCCACCCCCCACACGCACACTGAGGAAGAAAGTATAATTACAACACCTAGCCACAAAGGAAAAAAAAAAGAAAGAAAGAAAAGAAGGAAGAAAGAAAGAAAAGAAAAAACATCAAGTAACAGCCTTTATGTGTATGTATATGCATATGAATATATGCATATATATAGTAATGGATTTATTAATGTAGTAGAGCACTGAACAAGATAAGCAATAGTTAAATTTGAAAACACAGACAATAGGAATACAGAAGTATTTCATGTAGTTTTGTAAAAATTGCAAAACTTTTAAGTATTTTGGAAGAAACTTATTTGTTCAAAATGTGTAAATAATCTCTAATTTCTCTGTTATTAATACAATGATAACAGCAATAAAAATCTCTACAAAACAATTCCTAATATCTTTTTGTCCTTACACACAAAATCCCCAAAATAATAGTTAAAAAAATCTGCACATTCTTCATGCTTCTGAATATCTTCTCAATCTCCCTGAGTCTGATATTTTAGTTCCTGCTTCACTGAGACGTCTTTAGCAAAGCCCACCAATAATCTTCTTGTTGATAATTCATAACAATTTTATAATTGATAATTGTCACTCTCAACTTATTTGACCTCATTTGTCTTTGGTACTTTTGAATAACACCTTGTTGTTTATTGGAAGTCACTGCTTTGATTCTGGTTATGATGATTTTTTTTTAATTTGTTCTCTCTTTTGTCAGTTTACTATCTGTAGCCTAAAATTGATACTCCTGGGGCCCCTTTTTGTCTCAGTTTGCTCATTGTCAATGTGCTACTTATTCTATGCATATGGATTATATTATCTCCTGTATAAAGGTATACTAAATCATTATTTTAAAAGTACCTGGCTATTTATTTTTAGTTTATTTTTAATTTACAAATAATCATTATGTGTATTTATGGGTTATAATGTGATATTTCAATGCATGTGTGCATTGTGAACTTATCAAGTCAGTTTATCCATCACCTCAAAAATGTGTCATTCTTTGCAGTCTGAATATTTTAAAACATCTCTTTTAGCTATTTTTATATATGCAATATGTTACTATTAACTAGGGTCACCTGGCTTTGCAATAGAACATCAGAACTTATGCCTCTTAAAAGGAAAATTACCCTGTGTTATGATTTAGATATGAGTTGTCTCCCAAAAGCTTATATGTGAGATAATGCAAGAAACTTTAGAAGTGAAATGATTGAGCTATGAGAACCTTAACCTAATCCGTGTGCTAGACAATTGGTAGGGATTAACTGAGTTGTAACTGTAGGCAGGTAGGGTATGGATGGAGGAGGTAGGTCATTGAGGGATTGTGCCTTGCGGTTTATGTTTTGATGTGTTTAAATGAGCTCCCTTTCTGCTTCCTGATGCCATGTTCTGAGCTGTTTTGGTTTTTTGGTTCTGATACATGTTCTTCTGTGGTAATCTGCCTCACCTCTGGTCCCCACCAAAATGGAGTCAGCTTTGATGGACTAAGACCTCTAAAACCATGAGCATCCAAATAAACTTTTCCTCCTCTAATAGTTCTTGACAGGTCTTTGATCAGTGCAGTGAAAAGGATGACTAAAACAGAAATGGGTACTAAGAGTGCGGTCATTACCATGAGCAACATGATCATGTGATTCAGAGCTTTGGGAGCTTTTTGGAATTTGTGTGTGGAATTTTGGAAAGTTTAGTGATGAAAGCTGGAAAAGCTTTAGAAAGCTGTAAGAGGACTAATGGGCAATTCTGGTGGAAGTTCCACAAGACCAGAATGCCAATAGGACTGCAGACAGTAAAGACTGGGCTCATGAGGAAATTATACTAGAGGCCATTCATGTTATGTTCTGGCTAAGAAGTTTTCCACATTTTGCCCATGTCCTGAGACTTTATGTGAGGCTGAATTTAAAGATGATGGACTAATTAATCTGGCAGAGGAAATTTCAAGACTGCACAGCATTCAGGCAGTGGCATAGATATTGCTCGTAGCTTTTAGCCAAGTTTATTGTGATAACCAAAATTGAAAAGCAAAGCAGAAAGATTTGAAAAACTTTGCAGTTTAGACATAAACCTGATAGTAAAAATAGGGCTAAGGAAATGTTAAAATGCAAAGAGGCAATAAGATGGCTTGAGGGCCTCTCAGGAATTGGCAAGTTCACACCCATCTCAGGATCAAGCGAGTAAAAGTGAAAATTCCTTTGAGAAGAGACCTGTCCTGTGGGAACAGGAAAATCAAGGCAGTTGTATCACCATGCTCAGCTGCCCAGGCACTCAGAGGCTGCAGTAGCTGTAGTTCCTCAATGCTTGGCTACTGGTCCAGATGGCAGCACACTTCGGTGTCATTTATGTGGTGCTGGTTCTGCACAAATTCAGGATGCCAAAGTTAGGGAGTCTTGAAGGCTTCCATTGAGATTTTAAAGGAGGGTCTGGGAAGCCAGGGAAAAAATGAAGCAGGGGCATAATGCTTGCAAGCAGCCCCTCTGAGAGTGAGAAGAAAGCCAAAGCTGCCTTAGAGAGCCCATTGATTAAGAAATGTCAGTACCATGGACTGTCTGCCAAAGAAAGCTCCAGGGATTGATCTGAGACAAGGAAACAGAGAGGTAATGCAGTCTACAACCAGCCATTGAGGCAGAGCTACATGAACCCTTTGGAGAGAACATAAAGATGTTATGTGCCCCAGATGCCGGATATGGAACTACAAGACTCATCTGCCCGTTTGAATTTCCGCCTTGTTTGGCCCCAGACCTTTTTTCTGTGCTCTTACTTCTCCGTTGTGAATAGAAATGTTTGCTCTATAAATTTATACATGGAATATATGTTACTTGCCTTTGATTTTTACAAGGACTCATACTGAGAGTTTGTCTAAGTCTCTGAGGAGACTTCAGACTTGTTCTTTGGCAATGAAGGAACTGTTAAGATAAGGGGGGCCCTAGAAAATTGACTAAATTTATTTTGTATTGTGAGATGGGCATGAGCTTTGGGAGCCAGAGGTGGAATATTATGGTTAGGATCTTAGGTGGCTCCCAAAAGCTAATGTGTAAGATAGTGCAAGAAAGTTTAGCATTGAAATGGTTATGATAACCGTAACCTACTCTGTGTACTAGCCCTCAGTATGGATTAAATGGTAACTATAGACAGGTAGGAGGAGATGAATCATTGAGGGTGTGCCTTTGAGGTTTATATTATGTTGCAGTGAGGGGATGTCTCTTTCTCTCTCTGCTTCCTGGAACCGTGTCCTGATCTACTGTCCTCCACCAGACTCTTCCATGATATTTTGCCTCATGTTGGGCCCCCAAGAATGGGGTCAATCATCTATGGACTGTGAGAATCTGTGAGACCCCAAATAAACTTTTATTCCTCTAATTGTTCTAGTCAAGTCTTTTGTTCATAACAGTGAAAAAGCTTACTAAAACACCCTCTTAACTAAACTTTACGTGGACTGATGAACACTCCTCCTCCCCTCAGCCTCTGGTTTTTAGAAGATCTCTCTCAGCACTTCAACATTGAATTAATTTCCCCTTCTCCCAAACCTAGCATTTCTCAGTAAGTACCAGCAGAAGAAATGAACACCATACGCCCACCAGCCACCGCCAGACACCATTTCATTCCATTCTAAAAGCTATCCCAATGGATGAAAGTTTCTTGTCAACCTAGTATACCCATCTCCTTGAATCTATCTGCCATACAACATACTCAGAATCATTTGCCTTATACGTTGCAATAATATCTTAAATATTTTATCAGCTTTGATCCTAAATGTTTTCAAATAGCTCATTTTTGTTCTAAAATTCAATTATGCTTATATTGTTTTCTTTAAAAATATTTAAGCGCAATGAGTTGCATATTCAATCATGTTGTGTCACAATTTCCATGCCCTGTATTTACTTTTATCTACTCCTCTTGTTTTACCTATCCTAATGTCATTTCCCTCCTTAATCTATATATACAGTTACTTGTAATTTCCCATTATTTGTGAAACATCTTGATTTTCTTAACAAATGCTTCTTTTCTTGTCATGGTATATTATTTTTATGTATAACTCCACATCAGTTCATAGTAGTAAATTTCTCTGAGTGTAAAAAATTCACTCTTGGTATGAATAAGTATAGAATCCCAAATGTAAAAAACAAAACAAGGGATCAGGCCCAGGAGCCTGCCAGCGGGGTACAAACACCACCCTAATTGGAGTAGTGACAGAGCAGAGTCGCCTCCCTTGCCAGGAACAGACCCAGCATCCTGCAGGCGGGGTAGTCACGACACCCCAATTGGAGTAGGGGCAAAGCAGAGCCTCCACCCGTGCCTGAAAGGTGGGCAGATCTGCGAACGACCAGCGGGACAGGCCCAGTGGCCTGCTGGTACGACAGACACGTCACCCCAATTGGAGTAGGGGCAGAACAGAGCCGCCACCAGCTCCCAGAACAGGCCCAGTGACCTGCCGGCGTGGTAGCCACGACACCCCAATTGGAATAAGGAGAGAGCAGAGCCGCCGCCCGCACCTGCAGGAAACATACGCAAGCAGTATGAAAAGACAAGGAAAGAAAGGACCACAAGCAATGCAGGTCAACGCAACTTTAGAAGAGGTAACAGCTGCAGCAGATGGAATGTCAGATAAAGAATTCAGGATATACATGCTTCAGATGATCTGGAGTATCAAGGAAGACATTAAACAGCAAAATCAGACAATGAAAGATCACTTCGACAACGAATTACGCAAACAAATCCAGGAAGCAAAGGATCAACTATACAGGGAGATAGAGGTTATAAAAAACAAGCAATCAGAAATCCTAGAAATGCAGGAAGCAATAAACCAACTTAAAAACTCAATGGAGAATACTACCAACAGAGTAGAACACTTAGAAGATAGAACATCAGACAATGAAGACAAAGTATTTCAACTGGAAAAGAACATAGACAGCTCAGCAAGACTGTTAAGAAACCATGAGCAGAACATCCAAGAACTATGGGATAACATTAAGAGACCAAACTTAAGAGTCATTGGGATACAGGAAGGTACAGAGCTCCAAACCAAAGGAATGAGCAGTCTATTCAATGAAATAATACAAGAAAACTTCCCAGACTTGAAGAATGAGACAGAATCCCAAATCCTAGAAGCCTACAGGACGCCGAATGTGCAAAATCATAAGAGATCCACACCTAGACACATTATAATGAAGATGCCCAACATACAGAATAAGGAGAGAATTTTAAAAGCTACAAGAGAAAGGAAGCAGATTACATTTAGGGGCAAGCCAATCAGGATAACAGCTGATCTTTCAACACAGACTCTGAAAGCTAGAAGATCCTGGAATAACATATTTCAAACACTGAAAGATAATGGGTTCCAACCAAGAATTGTGTATCCAGCGAAATTAAGCTTCGGGATGGAGAATGAAATTAAAACCTTCCACGATAAACAAAAGTTTAAAGAATTCGCAGCTAGAAAACCATCTCTTCAAAACATCCTAGCCAAAGTATTACAGGAAGAGGAAATGGAAAATAACAATGAAAACCAACAGTGGGAGGTAGGACAGTAAAGGGGGGGGGAACAATCAAAGAGGAAAACAAACAATGTTTAGTAACAGAAATAAACAAATATGGCTGGAAGAACAACCCATATCTCAATAATAACCCTAAATGTTAATGGCTTAAACTCACCAATTAAGAGACACAGGCTAGTAGAATGGATCACAAAACAAGACCCAACAATATGCTGCCTACAGGAGACGCATTTGATAGGAAAAGACATACATAGGCTGAAGGTGAAAGGTTGGGAAAAATCATATCACTCATATGGACTTCGGAAACAAGCAGGCGTGTCCATACTCATATCAAATAAAATAGATTTCAAGCCAAAGTTAATCAAAAGAGATAAAGAGGGACACTACATACTGCTTAAGGGAACCATACACCAACAAGACATAACAATCATAAATATTTATGCCCCAAACAATGGTGCAGCTATGTTTGTCAAACAAACTCTTCTCAAGTTCAAGAGTCTAATAGACCACCACACCATAATCATGGGAGACTTCAACACACCTCTCTCGCCACTGGACAGATCTTCCAAACAAAAGTTGAATAAGGAAACTATAGAACTCAATAACACTATTAATAACCTAGACCTAATTGACATATATAGAGTATACCACCCAACATCAAGCAGTTACACTTTTTTCTCAGCAGCACATGGATCCTTCTCAAAAATAGATCATATATTATGTCACAGGGCAACTCTTAGACAATATAAAGGAGTAGATATATTACCATGCATCTTATCTGATCATAATGGAATGAAACTGAAAATCAACGATAAAAGAAGGAAGGAAAAAGCATACATCAATTGGAGAATGAACAATAGGTTACTGAATGATCAATGGGTTATAGAAGACATCAAGGAGGAAATTAAAAAATTCTTAGAGATAAATGAAAACACAGACACAACATATCGGAATCTATGGGACACATTGAAAGCAGTTCTAAGAGGAAAATTCATTGCTTGGAGTTCATTCCTTAAAAAAAGAAAAAACCAACAAATAAATGATCTCATACTTCATCTCAAAATCCTTGAAAAAGAAGAGCAAAACAACAGCAAAAGAAGTAGAAGGCAAGAAATAATTAAAATCAGAGCTGAAATTAATGAAATCGAAACAAAAGAAACAATTGAAAAAATTGACAAAACTAAAAGTTGGTTCTTTGAAAAAATAAACAAAATCGACAGACCCTTAGCGATGCTAGCGAAGAGAAGAAGAGAGAGAACTCAAATTACTAGCATACGGGATGAAAAAGGCAATATCACAACAGACACTTCAGAAATACAGAAGATAATCAAAAACTATTTTGAATCCTTATACTCCAATAAATTAGAAGATAGTGAAGGCATAGATAAATTTCTTAAGTCATATGATCTGCCCAGATTGAGTCAGGAGGATATAGAAAACCTAAACAGACCAATATCAATTGAGGAGATAGAAGAAACCATAAAAAGACTACCAACTAAGAAAAGCCCAGGTCCCGATGGGTATACAGCAGAATTTTACAAAACCTTTAAAGAAGAACTAATACCAATACTTTTCAAGCTACTTCAGGAAATAGAAAAAGAGGGAGAACTTCCAAATTCATTCTACGAGGCCAACATCACCCTGATACCTAAACCAGACAAAGACACTTCAAAGAAAGAAAACTACAGACCAATATCTCTAATGAACCTAGATGCAAAAATCCTCAATAAAATTCTGGCGAATCGGATACAAAAACATATAAAAAAAATTGTACACCATGATCAAGTAGGATTCATCCCTGGGATGCAAGGCTGGTTCAATATACGGAAATCAATAAATGTTATTCACCACATCAATAGACTTAAAAATAAGAACCATATGATCATCTCGATAGATGCGGAAAAAGCATTTGACAAAGTACAGCATCCCTTTATGTTCAAAACTCTAGAAAAACTAGGGATAACAGGAACATACCTCAATATTGTAAAAGCAATCTATGCTAAGCCTCAGGCTAGCATTATTCTGAATGGAGAAAAACTGAAGGCATTCCCTCTAAAATCTGGAACAAGACAGGGATGCCCTCTCTCTCCACTTCTCTTCAACATAGTTCTCGAAACACTGGCCAGAGCAATTAGACAGACGAAAGAAATTAAAGGCATAAAAATAGGAAAAGAAGAAATTAAATTATCACTATTTGCAGATGATATGATTCTATATCTAGCAGACCCAAAAGGCTCTACAAAGAAACTATTAGAGCTAATAAATGAATTCAGCAAAGTGGCAGGATTTAAAATCAACACGCATAAATCAAAGGCATTCCTGTATATCAGCGACAAATCCTCTGAAATGGAAATGAGGACAACCACTCCATTCAAAATATCTTCAAAAAAAATAAAATACTTGGGAATCAACCTAACAAAAGAGGTGAAAGACTTATACAATGAAAACTACAGAACCCTAAAGAGAGAAATAGAAGAAGATCTTAGAAGATGGAAAAATATACCCTGTTCATGGATAGGCAGAACTAACATCATCAAAATGGCGATATTACCAAAAGTTCTCTATAGGTTTAATGCAATGCCAATCAAAATCCCAACGGCATTTCTTGTAGAAATAGAGAAAGCAATCATGAAATTCATATGGAAAAATAAAAGACCCAGAATAGCAAAAACAATGCTAAGCAAGAAGTGTGAATCAGGCGGTATAGCGATACCAGACTTCAAACTATACTACAGAGCAATAGTAACAAAAACAGCATGGTACTGGTACCAAAACAGGTGTGTGGACCAATGGTACAGAATAGAGGACACAGAAACCAATCCACAAAACTACAACTATCTTATATTTGATAAAGGGGCTAAAAGCATGCAATGGAGGAAGGATAGCATCTTCAACAAATGGTGCTGGGAAAACTGGAAATCCATATGCAACAAAATGAAACTGAATCCCTTTCTCTCGCCATGCACAAAAGTGAATTCAAAATGGATCAAGGAACTTGATATCAAATCAGAGATGCGCCGTCTGACAGAAGAAAAAGTTGGCTACGATCTACAGTCGGTGGGGTCGGGCTCCAAATTCCTCAATAGGACACCCATAGCACAAAAGTTAATAACTAGAATCAACAAATGGGACTTACTCAAACTAAGAAGTTTTTTCTCAGCAAAAGAAACAATAAGAGAGGTAAATAGGGAGCCTACATCCTGGGAACAAATCTTTACTCCTCACACTTCAGATAGAGCCCTAATATCCAGAGTATACAAAGAACTCAAAAAATTAGACAATAAGAGAACAAACAACCCAATCAACAAATGGGCCAAGGACCTGAACAGACACTTCACAGAGGAGGACATACAGTCAATCAACAAGTACATGAAAAAATGCTCAACATCTCTAGCTGTCAGAGAAATGCAAATCAAAACCACCCTAAGATACCATCTCACTCCAGTAAGATTGGCAGCCATTAGGAAGTCAAACAACAACAAGTGCTGGTGAGGATGTGGGGAAAAGGGTACACTTGTACATTGCTGGTGGGACTGCAGATTGGTGCAGCCAATTTGGAAAGCAGTATGGAGATTTCTTGGAAAGCTGGGAATGGAGCCACCATTTGACCCAGCTATTCCCCTTCTTGGTCTATTCCCTAAAGACCTAAAAAGAGCATGCTACAGGGACACTGCTACATCGATGTTCATAGCAGCACAGTTCACAATAGCAAGACTGTGGAACCAACCTAGATGCCCTTCAATAGACGAATGGATAAAAAAAATGTGGCATTTATACACAATGGAGTATTACTCTGCATTAAAAAATGACAAAATCATAGAATTTACAGGGAAATGGATGGCATTAGAGCAGATTATGCTAAGTGAAGCTAGCCAATCCCTAAAAAACAAATGCCAAATGTCTTCTTTGATATAAGGAAAGTAACTAAGAACAGAGTAGGGACGAAGAACAGGAGAAGAAGATTAACATTTAACAGGGATGAGAGGTGGGAGGGAAAGGGAGAGAGAAGGTAAATTGCACGGTAATGGAAGGAGACCCTCAGGGTTATACAGTGGAGGGGGTAGAGAGAGAGGAGGGGAGGGGAGGGGAGAGGTGGGGAGGGGGGAGGGTGGATGATGGGAAAGGCAGCGGAGCACAACAGACACTAGTATGGCAATTTGTAAATCAATGGATGTGTAACTGATGTGAATCTGCAATCTGTGTATGGGGTGAAGGTGGGAGTTCATAACCCACTAGAATCAAAGTGTGGAATATGATATGTCAAGAAATTTGTAATGTTTTGAACAACCCACAATAAAAAATTAAAAAAAAAAAAAAACAAAAAAAAAAAAACAAAAAAAAACTTTGCATTGCATAAATATAGGAAGTATTTGTCAAAAATCTATCATAAATCTTAGGATTCAGTCATATCTGTAAATATGTTTTGGTCATCTCAAAAGCAAAAATAGATTTTAAAAAAGGCTTAGAGTTTGCTGAAGAGCTCTCACATTCTGTCTGGAACATGGCAAGATAGTGTCAGTCTTATGATGCTTGGTTTGGCACAGGCAAATAAGTATTAGCTAATATAAACAGTATACCCAGCCAATTCATTACTGTTCTATATTCAGTTTGGGAAGATGAAAGAAAAAAAAAA